>NW_026125647.1:0-109540 GCF_943737965.1 Phodopus roborovskii | reverse complement strand
CAAAGATGGAACCAAACTCCAGTGATTGTCAAGGAAGTATTGTTAGATAATTAAATAATGCCAAGTGATTAACTCCCATGGAGTAATGGCTCAACTCCAGTCAAGAAGAACAACATCTTCATCGATTTAAATAATTAATATATAATGAAAAATGATTGAAAAAATGACATGATGGTGCATACTTAAATCCCACATGGAGTAGCTCTGAATGATCTCTTCCTAGAATAATGATGTTTTAAAAAATTAAATTGATTATTAATTAGTGGGCCCTTTTGTAATAACACTGACAAGATGGCACCAAAGTCCTAAACCTCTCGCAGATTTAAAGAATTATTTACATAGCTAAATGATGAAGAAATGATATGATATTACATCATCAACTCCCAAAATCTTACTCCAAAATGGACTTATCAGTCCATAACATTCCCTGTATTTAAATACGTAAATGAAATGATGAGTTATTACTTAATTTTATAGTTTACCAGTTAAAGAAGTAAGTGTGTAATAGATGACTTGATGGTCTGGACAACGGACTCCCCTAAGGAAGCCCAAACCTCAAGTGATTTCTGAATACAAATGACATATTTTCATAGTTAAAAGAATAAACATTAAACAAGTGGATTGTGTTTTATGGGATGAAGCCTAAATAATTGCTCAATACTGTGAGGCATTGAGTTCTTTAATCATAGATCTGAACCAAAATTAAATGAATACAGAGATAGTTTCTCATAATTCACCCCTAGAGAGAGATAACAAAATTATATCAACATTGATTTTAAATAAAGAAATGAAGAAAGGAAGAAAGAAAAGAATCCACCAGATGCAATTTAACACCAACAAGGTGGATCCAGACACCACTCTTCCTGGAGTAGAAAAAGACAGATTTGAATAATGAAGTAATCAGAATAAGTTAGATCATTTGTCACACTTGAGTTACCAAGGTGGCACCAACTTCAGGGATCACAGATTAGCTAATGAAAGCATTTAATAATTGCATCTTTAAATATGTGTGGCTTCGTTGACCTTTTTTGTATCATCAATCCCAGGGCAGAATTGCCAGATATGAAACTGCTTATGCTGTCATCACGCATTTTTAAATGCCATCAGTTAATCGTCAGAAAATCATGCCTGTCTTGCCTGATGAATTCTGTTGGCCTGACCTCATCACAAGCACCTGAATCTCTGTTGTGGAGCGTCAGACAAGACATAGTGGGCCCAACCTGGCGTAGCAGTAGTAGCCATAATGTTCATAACAGTTGAAAAGATTGCTACAGCAGGGGCACCAATAGCATAGCAGAGAGAGATGTTCTTCCGTGTTCTGGAGTCGTCATCCTTTAACCAGGTGTTTGTGATGGTGCCGGACCTCCCTAGTGCCACTCCTTCTTCTCATGGTAGATCACAAACCGATGTGAAGAGGTGGAGGCAGAGCACGTAGTCAACACTCCAGACCACCGTACCGGACTTGGGTGAAGCCTTGTACTTCTTGGAGGGCACCGTGCAAGCTTCTGGACTCAATCACCCAGCATCCCTCATACTCTGAGAGATGCACAGATCATTCAGAAAATGCTCTGCCCATGTCTACAACGTTCCCAACCTTGTCCCTGACGGATTTTTGCACCCTAAACGTAATCAGTGTTGGCACTGTCCTGACGTTTACACATTTAAAGCATTAAATGTTTCCGTAATGGCTGACTGTCACAATAAATAGGGGATGTAGCATTTTATTGGCAGGGAAGCATGGCCAGACTCCAGTCATGAAGGATGTCATCATCATCAAGTGAGTCAATGGAATCATACAATGTGAAGATATTGCAAATTATCTCCACAAGTGGGAGATTCACAGGTCTCTTCATGGAATGGAGGAGATTGTTGTTTACATAACTATACAAATATTTACATTATCTTGGGGATTAACACAGATTGTCAATTTAAATTCATTAATTATGTAATTAGATGATCTGTGGCACCAGATTCCAGGTGTCATGGACGATATAATAATTGTTTTATATAATTAAATAATCAAATAATGAGTTCATGTAACATTATCCACTTCCCTAAGGTGGCTCCAAGAAACAGCCTCATGAACGATGATCTCTTGATTACTTTAAATATTTTACCTACATAATTGATATTGGAGATGGTCTATAAAATTGCCTCCCACATCCCATCACCACTAATCCACTGATCATGGATTATCTAATGTCCTATTTTTAATATTCAAATAACAAAATAATCAGATAAGAAATATCTGCCATACTCCACACAATTGACTCTCTCAGTTGACTCCCACATGATTGTGGAAAAACTCCCAGGTTCATCCCTGTTTAATCGTAGAGCAGAGTAGGAACATGTTTAAATGCTGAAATGTCATTGTGTATGCAGAGTTTTTAGAAGATATCACCTACTTCTTAATGGTTGGGCAGCTGCCTCAAAAGAAATGGACTGAAAACCAATAATCACAAAGTCTACTCTAACAAATGGATTATCACCTTCCTAGAAGGAAGTCTCCCAATGGCAAACTCACCATTTGATGAATAATTGTGAGTCTTATTATCTTTTGTTCCATATTTTGACTTCTTAGGGAGGTGAGAGTTTTCAAAACAGAAGACATTGATCTGTTTCTCCACAGACTACGTGCCTCTCTGATGATTAGGTAATCTTGAATTTGGTAACCAGTAAAAGCTGTAGGCACACTTCCAGGAGGTGTGGTTCATGAATTTTTAGGCCAATCAAATGATGTCATTGAAAGTTTTAGGAGACATTATCTTGGGAGACTGTAATGTGCCATTGTAACACTCTTATAGAAGCTGCTCTCTGGTCCTTGGCCCATGATATCAGGATTCAGAATGCAAGCAGGGTTGCCAGGCAACATTTAGGAGACCAACGTTCTGTCACATTCTAGTGACCCTCCCACATGCTAAAAGGAGTATACCCACTGATGAACTAACCTTAGAGCCTCACTGAGTTTCTACCAAAAACAAAGCAGGGCTCTCTCTTTTGAAGTTCTACATATTTTACCAGACTCTCAAGCCACAACTTGCCTATAGTGACATAAGTGATGAGCTGAAACCAAAGCACCATGCGCCATTGAAGGACAATGATGAGGATTTTAAACCTGTTTTCTATGCTTCAATTTTCTAATTTCTCTAACGGGAACAATACAATTAATCTCCTGTACCATAATCCTTTTCCCTCTTATTGAAAAGAAAATAACCTACTCTGCATCATCTTACCATTAGAGGAGCTTTCTGATCCCATGGTATCTCAGAGTTGTTTAGATTTGCATTAGGCTGATGATTAAGGATTTTGAGCAGTGTCTTTATGTTTCTTTCAGTCATTTTGGATTCCCTCAATTGACTGTTTCTCTATTAAGTCCCTGTACCCCGTTTTCTAATATGGTTATTTAGAATTATTTATTGTTGGTGGTGTGTCAAGTTATCAGCCCAACAGAGTTCATTAGGATGAGATTCCCTGATCAGGAGTTTTTAAAATCGGTGGTCACTGTGTGTACTTAAGGGGTCAGTTCTTGTTGCCACCTGTCAGAAACTGACCGAGTGCCAAACATTAGTTTTTAAAAATCGATGTAATCATTCGATTGTTAAAATCTACTATTTCGTAATCAGTAATCCCTGTATAAGGCAGTGTTCCTCCATTCTCTGGGCCCTGTTTCTGGTATTGATCTCCTGAGGTGTCAATCCCACAGCAGCCAAATGAGCGGATGAAACCATAATTACTTATGCAATCAAATAAGTTAATAATTTGGATAGTTCTCCATATTTAACTTTCAAAAGATGGAACCAAACTCCAGTGGATTGTCAAGGAAGTACTACTTAGATAATTAAATATTGCCATGTGATTAACTCCCCATGGAGGAATGGCCCACAACTCAGTCAAGAAGAACAACATCTTCATCGATTTAAATAATTAATATACAATGAAAAATAATTGAAAAATGAAATGGTGGTGCATACTTAAATCCTCTGGAGTAATCAGACTGATCTCTTCCTGGAATAATGATGTTTTTAAAAAATTAAATTGATAATTAATTAGTGGCCCTTTTATAATAACACTGATGAGAAGGCACCCAAAGTCCTAAACCTATTGCTGATGTAAAGGATCTATTTAAATAGATAAATGATGAAGTGCAATTAGATGATATTACATCATCAACTCCCAAAATCTGATCCAAAAGGGACTTATGGTCCATAACATTACCTGTATTTTAAATACATAAATTAAATGATGAGTTATTACTTAATTTATAGTTTACCAGTTAAAGAAGTCAGTGTAGCAGTAGATGATGTGATTGTCTGGTAAAATGGTCTCCCCAATGGAGGCTCAAAAAATCCAGTGATTACTGAATACATAATGATGTATTCATGATGAAATGAATAAACCTTTATCAAGTGGATGGTGTTTTATGCATGAAGCCTAAATGATTGCTCAATCCTGAAGATACATTGAGTTCTTAATCATAGATTTAAAAAAAAAATGAATGAATACTGAGATAATTTCTCATAAGTTCACAAGGAGAGAGATAACAAAATGATATGAACTTTGGATTTAAATAAAGAAAGGAGAGACAGAAAGAAAGAAAGAATTTTCAAGGTACATTTTAACACCAACAAGGTGGATCCAGACTCCACTCTTCCTGGAGTAGAAAAAAGACAGACTAGAATAATGAAATAATCAGATAAGTTAGATCGTCTTGTCACAGTTGGAGTCACACAAGGTTTGGGCCCAAACTTCAGTGGATCACAGATTATGAATGAAAGGATTTAATAATTACATATTTAAATATGTAAGCTGTTGATCATTTTTGTATCATCAATTCCTGGGCAGACTTGCCAGTTATGAAACTGGGGCATACTGTCATCACGCATTTTTTAAAATGCCATCAGTTAATCGTCAGATAATCATACTGTCTTGCCTGATTACTTCTGTTGGCCCACCCTCATCACAAGCACCTGAATCTCTGTTATGGTGGTGGCAGGACGCGGAGATAGTGGGCCCAATCCTGTCGGCACCAGCAGTAGTAGCCAAAATGTTGATAACAGCTGAAAAGATGGCTGCAGCAGGGGCATCAATAGCATAGCTGATAGTGTGATGTTCTTCCGTGTTCTTGTCTTCATCCTTTTGCCAGGTGTGGGTGATGGTGTGCCGACCTCCTAGTGCTACTCACTTCTCTTGGTAGATCACAACCGATGTGAAGATGTGGAGGAAGAGCAGGTAGTCAACAGCCAGACCACCGGTGCCGGCCTTGGTGAAGTCCTTCCTTGTACTTCCTCGGAGGGCACCGTGCAACCTCCTTGGACTCAATAACCCAGCATCCTCGTACTCTGGGAGATGCATAGATCATTCAGAAAATGCTCTGCCTGTGTCTACAACTTTCCTAACCTTGTCCACTTACAGATTTTTGCACCCTATTGGTAATCGGTGATGGCACTGTCTGTCGGTTACTACTTAAAGAATTAAATAAGTCAGTAATAGCTAACTGTCACAATAAATTGGGGATGTAGCATTATACTGGCAGGGACGATGGCCAGACTCCAGTCATGAAGGATGTCATCATCATCAATTGAGTCAATGAATCATACAATGTGAAGATATTGCAAATTATCTCCACAAGAGGGAGCCTTACATGTCTCCTTCATGGAATGGAAGATTGTTGTTTTACATAACTATACAAATATTTACATTATCTTGGGGATTAACACAGATTGTCAATTTAAATTCATTTATTATGTAATTAGATGATCTGTGGCAACAGATTCCAGGTGTCATGGATGATATAATCATTGTTTTATGTAATTAAATAATCAAATAATGAGTTCATGTAACATCATCCCACTTCCCTAAGGTGGCTCCAAATCAGGCTCATGAAGGATGCTGTCGTGATTAATTTAAATATTTTGACTACAAAATTGATATGTAGATGGTTCATAATAATCGCTTCCCACATGGTGGAATCCACTGATCATGGATTATCTAATGGCCCATTTTAATAAATCAAATTACAACATAATCAAATGATGAAATGGTCTGCCTTACTCGACACAATTTACTCTCAATGACTCCCACATGATTGTCGGAAACTCCCCTGTTTCATCCCTTTTTTAGTCTCAGAACAGAGTAGTAAAATGTTTAAATGCTGAAATGTCATTTTGTATGCAGGGTTTTAGAAGATACCACATATTTTTTTGTTGGATGGCTGCCTCAAAGAGATGGACACAGTACTCTTTCTTTTGAGTAGCTCCTCAGTGACCCAAAAGCTTTTGGTTATGTAATATTTCAGTTTCTTAATACGTTGGAGACTATGATGATACTTATGAGTTCCTTCTATTAGACTGATCCAAAATCATCCTTTTCTATTCAATAACACCAAGAGTGCCTTTGATAACCATGCAATATCATGTGCTATCTCTCTCCTGGGGTCTCTGAGGGGCTGTTCTTAAACCTCTGCTAGTTTTTTACTTGCTTGTGCTTAATGTCTCATTCCCCTAGGCTGACGGCAAACTGTGGGGACAAGGGGTATGTCTTAGTTCCTCTGGATTCTCAATGCTCCAAAGAGATGTACAGAAGGTCAGAAGGTGCTTGGTCAACACCAAGCTGCTGTGGTGCTAACAACCCATAGGCTATGACCCTCTGAGAGTCAAATGACTGTTTTATAGCAGTCATATGTCAGATACCCCGCACAGCAGATATTTACATAAAGTTTCACAACAGTAGCAAATTGAGAGTTATGAAGTAGCAGCCAAGATAATTTTTTGGCTGGGTCAAAGGTGAAGACCTGTATTGAGTGGTCGTAGCATCGGAAGGTTGAGAGCCACTGCTGTGAAAGATGATACAAGCACACAGGATATTTATGGGGCTTAAATAAGCAAATAGAGACTGAGCTTCAGTAGACAGACAGCCCAGCACTTTTCTTCCCCTTAGCTGAAAAGAGGTCTGGATGAAATGGTGTGATCTGTCAGTTCACCAGTTCCCAAGGCTTCTGGCAAGTACTTCTTATCTGAAGAATCCTTACAGCAGCTGAGCATGTTCTCAAGCCAGAGAGAATGCGAGAATGACAGCATTCATTTTACCATGTGAACAAGGTGATCCCAATTTGCCACATTAGGAGAAAATGAAGCTGAGGAAGCTACCAAGGGAAACAGTGTTAGGAGAGTGGAACCTAAAAATGGGGTTTTTCTCTCTTGGGGAACCAGGGACACATTGTGAGGGTAACATACACACACTTTCCATACAGCATTTCCAACGACTACCTGAAATACTCTTGCCTTTCCTGTTCCGGGTCACTGAAGGAAGTCTATAGCATACAGGAGTTGATGGGCTATTAGCTGCTTCTGAGGGTCAGTCCCTCTTCACAGAAACTACTGCAGGGCTTAGTGGAGAGGAATGGGGACGAGAGGCACATGGGCCTTATAGTCACGAGGAAGGACATGTAACTGTATAAAAGAGCAGTCCACAGAGGAGAAAGTGTGAATGTTTCTGGAAAACAGCTGGCTTTACTGCTCATGTCTCAACTACATAAAGAGGGGAACAAGGAAGACAACTTTGACTAAAGATATTCTAAAGGCAGAGCAGGGAGGAGGCTTCCCTCCATGAACTGTTCTTTGTTCAGGTGCTACGGCACATTCAGCACAGACTTTAATTAACACAGAGCATACTGCTGCCTACACTGCCTACATAATTACACCTGAGTCTAATTAGGTCGGTCTCCACTACCCCTGGTCTAAATCAGCCATGCTACACATCTCTCAAAGTGTGGCTAGCACCTGTATTAAGGCAGTGACATGTGTGACTTCTAACACAGGAGAACCACCACCAACCTCAATAGGGTTCCTCCACGTGATTTGCATGCAGAAAGGAAACCATGGGAGGGAGTGGCTCTTCCTGGGCTCCTCTGGATTGTTTCCTGGTGTTCCAGAGTCCAAAGCCACATGTCAGGTGGAGGGAGGTCTTCACTGGCAACCCTTTCAAGCAATTACTCATTTATTTGGGTTTCTGATTTTAATAAGGCTATATGATGTTAACATTAGTAACCGAGTTGAGCAGATTTGGGGGCAACTAAACTTGTTTTCTTGAGCTAAGAGATGACTCAGCAAGGAGGGACCCTTGCTGCCAAGTCTGCCATGGTGAGTTTGATTCCCCAGACTCATAGGATGGAAGGAGAGACCACCATTCCCTGCAAGTTGTCCTCTGACTGCCACATGATACATATGTCTCCAACTGAATAAATAAATAAAAGAAACATAAGATTAAAAAATGCTTTGCTTAACTCTTCTAGAATTTTTCAAGCTTTCTAAAAATGAGAAAGTATCCTACACTAGTAACAAGACAAGAGCAAGAATGAAAGTTGGTAATAAACTCCTCAGGAAATGGTGTGATAGCTATGTGATATAATATGTCATCAATGTCATCCTCTATTGTCATCATCATCATTGTCATAGGTGCTGGGGACTGAACCCAGGGCCTTGTACATCCCAGGCAAGGGTTTTAATCACTGAACTACATCCGCAATCCATAATAATCTTATTTTAGGATTTTATATCAGAAACATAATATATAAAATATATGTGATTTATATGAATATATGTGTATTAGCTGAGTATAGCTAAAGCTTTCATTTATCCAGGCAAACAGAACAAATGTAACAAATGATGCTATAAAGAACAAGAATGCTAGACTCAGTAACAGTGGGTTTCAGTAACAAAACCCATGAAAGGAGAGTTGTAACCAGGTAACATTTAACCATAACTTTCAACTCTCTTCTGTCTCTGTACACTGTTTGCCAGTGTCACAACAGATCCCCCTGAGGTCTATCTGTCACTTAGCTGGGTACAACTTTATTATCAGGTGAAAGAGACAAAAGGACACATGCTTCCCCAATATGTGGATCACATGGTTTCACAAGAACTGATATTTCTACTTGACCAACTCTGGAGGGAGAGGGAGAGTGGAACAGAGGAGTAGGCCTTATTCGCTGCAAGGCCCAGGCCCACTGCTACAGTCAATTCTGCTACCCAACTTCGGGGCCCAGCCAAAGCTATCAGAAGCAGGCAGACTATTGCCAAGTCTGCACTCTGCCCACAGCAACTGTCAACTAATGATAGATTAGAAGAATCAGATTGCTCTATCAAAACATTAATCTCAAATCTTGATTAGTAAGCCTATTGAATTATGATTAGTTCACAAGGGTGCAGCTGACAGATAAGATACTTTATCTGACAATGTGTTTTAGTTGCTCTGCCCAAAGCCAAAAATACCCCCAAACAAACAAAAAAGGAACAAACACAAGAAAAAAAAATTACAAAATATGAACTAGCAAAATAACAGTACCCAACACAGCACACTGAGGAGGAGGAGGAGGAGGCTACATAAATTTCTTAGTTTATTAAAGAGTTTGCATGTGAGAAGCCAGCTTTCCCATAAAAAGTGAGGAAGAGACTTAGAGAAATATATGGTAAACAATATGCTGTAACTAGGGAGGCCACTAGGGCTCTCCCACCTTTTCAGTCACAAATGGGAACTTGAGATTGTTGCAGGGGTGCTCTGCCTGGCATTGGTGACATCTTAGCTACAAAGGCAGGCCTTTCTTATTGGTGCTGCCCAGTACCCCTGGCCTGTGGGATGATGGCATCTGTGCAAAGTCTACAGGGAGAAAAAGCATGGGGGAGGGAGTGAGGTTGTTCAGTCAGGCATTAAAACTAGTTTCCGATGTTTTTTTTAAGAGCTATAGACTAAACAGGCTAAGCATATCCCCAGCCTCCACTGAAAAAGTCCACAGGGTTAAGAACACCACTGGGCTGTTCTTCCAGAGAACCTGAGTCTAGTTCCTAACACCCGCTTGGTGGCTCACAAACGTCTATATCTCATTTCCAAGGGATGTGACACTTTCTTCTGGACTCCAAGAGCACCATGCATGCATGCACCATGGTGCAGATATATGTGTAGGCGAACATTTACATACATAAACTAAAAACACATAAATCTTTTTTAAAACATACTTTGTCTATATGAAATAAACATTCCATGTGATACAAGCTTATATTCTGAGTTCATACACACTCTGAAAAATTAAAATAGTATTACTTATTCCTTTATCACCCCCCTTGCCTATATACACTTAGGTCTCTTTCAGTCCCCTGAATTCAGCTGCTACAGGGGCTAAAGTGGCATAGTCTAAGGATGCCAGGCACTCACACTCCTATGGCACTTTGGATGGTATGGCCATCTTACCCTGACCTTATGATTTTACACAAAGCCTAATGTCCTATAATCGTGTTTCTCTTTAGCTGATATTAACCTTGCAGTGACTTCTCTCCTCCATCTCTTGGACACTCATAACTATACTGTGCTAATCAATTGCGCTCTGCAGATTGGGTCAAGGAAACTTACTTCCTCCTTTGATAGCCTCCAATGTTTCTACTCTTGGGGATAAAAGTGCTTTAAATTGAGTTATATTCCTAGGGAAAACCAATGTATGATTACTGCAAAGATCTGTATTGATTGTCCTGTTGCATTGCAAAAAGGCTGAAGAAAAATGGCAGGGCACATTTCTTTTCGATTCCTACTCCACAGAGTTTGTTGCAAATGTTTGGGCAGGAAAAAAATGGTGGAACTTCATTTAGTGACCTGAAGTTCTCATCATTTAGTCCTCTTTTTTTCTTTCTCTCCTCTGGCAAAGCACTCATTACTCGCTCCTCAGGCCTTTAGTCTCCAACACTGGTCTGCAGCAGAAGCTCCAGGAGAGTTCACAGAGCAGAAGAAAGGAGGCTTCAGACAGGGAGGCTCTGCCAGCAGCTGCAGGGTGCCTTCCCTAATAGCTACCATGCTCATCTTCCTCCCTCCTAGAATCCAGCCTTTTTTGGGACAGCAGCTCTGTACCCAGCTGCAGACTCTTCCTGGAGTTAGCAGCTGGAGCCAGGGTAAGTGGTAGCAAATGGAGTGATTTGGTGGGCGGGGACTTCTGGGGGAAGTGCCTTGAAGTATATAGATGGTGACTGACTAGTGTCATAAGCATTTCCCATTTTCTTCCTTTTCTTCCTCCCTACAAGGCAGATGAGACTCTGGCCAAGGAAACAGCAATTCTATGGTCAGAAGGTGCTGAAGCTAAAAAAAAAAAAAAAAAAAAAAAAAAAAAAAAAAACATGTCCACACCAGTGCAGAGCCCAGCCCGAGAGAGCAGAAAGACTGCCTCACTTTTTGTGTATTCCTTTCTTACAAAAGAAAAAAAAAAGTCCCTGTTGTATGGTCCTCATCTCTATACCAACTAATGAGATTCCTGGGCCACCCAAATTCGCCAAGTTGTCTATGAGCAGCACTCAGTTGTTTCTGCAAGCACTAGCATGGGGAGTCACCTCAGTGCCAATAGGACTCTAAGTTTCTTTGGAGGAATTCTTCCCCAGGAGAGTCTGAGTGGAGCTGCCCTCACAGCTCAGAACAGACACAAGTTCTAGGATTAGGGCCCACCAGCCTTCAATTCAGGCTTCCAAGGCCATTTGGGTGGTTCTGGAGTTGTAGCTATTGTATGTTGCTAATGCCAAAGTGGGTCATCGCAAAGCCTGTCCCTTATAGGTGCAACAGCCTTCACTGTCCAGGTCCTTAGATGATGACTCACTGAAAATGTACAAATGTACTGGCTCCTTAGCTTCAGTGTTCTACACAAGGTTTCCTCCAAAAGCTGTAACTTAATCGAGGGGGTATATGAAATGAAGAGAAAATGAATTTCAGTAATAATAAGCACTCATCTTCAGTGATTCCTATGTGGCAGGCATTTTTGCCCCAACTTTGAATATATAAACTGATGTAATACAATAGCTTAGGAGGTTAAATGCCATCACCAATCCCTCATTTGGATGGGGAAACTGAGGCAGAGAAGCTAGGTAGTTTGCACAATACAATCTAGTTTGTAAATGGAGGAATCAGGACCAACTCTAAAATGACTAGGGACAAACATTTATACTTCCACATTGCTTGTGGCCATGCAACTGGCTACAGGTATCTAGGAATATATTTTAGTGATATGGCAATTCCACAGAAAGACTCTAAATGGGTAAAGCTCAGATTTTGACTGCAGCATTCTTCATATTATCAAAATGAAACAGAACTACCTAACTTTTCAATAATGAGGAATAAGATAAAATGGGTATATTTACTTAGTAAATTATTCAGTAACTACAATGCATAATTAATGCACCATCAAATACAATGTGAAACATGTTGTCATTATATATAAAAGCTGAACACAAAATCATATGCATTCAATGGTCATCTCTAGGTTAAGTCATATATATTCACATAGCAGAGGCTGGAAAGTAACTTTCAAAACAAAAATAGCTATGTGGGATGTGGGATGTGAATGAGTCCTGTGCCTCCCATTTGTCCATTATTTTCAAAATTTCAAAGGGTGGAGAATATGCTCTTAAGAAGAGAAATGGACACTGCTGAGGATGCTCTGGACGATGGCTGGGAGAAGCTGCTGCTTGCCCTTCAGTACAGATGAGCTGAGGGCTGGAAGAAGGGGTGGCTTGGAACTCCTGGTTTTTTATCCAGACAAGGTAAAATGAAGTTCGGCCAGTCAGGAGAGTAAATAAGATTAGTTATGGGCTCCAGGTCATCCACTCACGAAGGTCAGAGAGTGTGAGATTATTATCCCTGGTAGAAGAACAGCAAAATAGCATTATGGAATAAATTAATGAAAAAGGTAGAAGATTATATGAACGAAAGCCCTAATCACTTTAGCGATTTCACTCAACTGCTCTGCTGGCTATCAGTCAAACTCACAAAACAAATACGCTTGTTCTTCTAAGTAATTCCAGGAGCTCTCCCCTTCGTGCTTCAAAGACATCCAATCTAAGGAAAGTCATGAATAAAGTTACCCCGGCTTGCTGTTCCGCCTCATGCAAACCCCCCTGAAGCACTGGGGTACACACTGTTCCAATGTATATACTCAGGATGCAGATGGCTCATTGAAGATGCATAATTGCCAGCCTGTTTGGCCTTTGATTCCAAATAAACCATCATTCCATACCCATTCAGAAACACGGAATTCACCAATGTGCAAACTGCATATTTTATTAAATAAACACAAACTCGGAGATAATGACATGCATTTGTTTTCATCACAAGTCCTAATGCAGCATTTCTCTAAGGCTTCCGGTATTAGCATTGCTTGCCGCATTTCAAATGCCTTTGAACTTTCTGAAAAGCTACATCTGTTAGCTCCTGTGTATACAGCAGAAAGTTACCAGGTGAATTAAGTTTTAATATAAACTGCTTTGTTAACTATTAAGATTGAAGTTGGAAACGCTGTACTGCGAGTTGCAAACTGCAATTACAATTCCTTGCAATTATCTTTGGTTGTTAATAGCACAAGATAGCATGTCACTTTCTACCAAGCGCATGATTTATCATTTGTGGTTTTTTTTCTCCCCTGAACTCTTGTGGTATTCCAAATGTATAATCTTGTTGTATTTATTTCCCAGTGGCCCAACAAAATGCACAGCAAGTGCTGACTAGAACAAACTAAAAAGCACCACTATTGACAAGTCGTCACTTGAGCAGTAATGAACACTCTGCCTCCACTTTCACCTCAACAAGCAGCAGCTTTAATTTATGATAAAGCAAAGGAGAGGCACCCTCCAGGTTTATTATACCCTCAGTGCTGTTTCAAATAAAGTAATTAGAAGGTCAAGAGACGGGTCTGGAAAGCCAAATAGAAATGCAACCCTTCTGTACTGATATTAAAAAAAAAAAAAAAAAAAACAGACTAGTATGTTTAAAGAGTATTTTATCCATCTTCTCAAAGTCAGGGCAAGGCTGTCGTTGACTTTTTTTTTTTTTTTTTTAATACTACTGTACCCAATCAGAACCAGTGGCTGTCCTTCTCGCTTTCTCTTAATTTGCTCCATATGGACTATAAGTTGCTCTAAAGGGTCGCCGGACTCAGGGGAAGGCCAACTAACCCCCCCAACACACTCTGGGTCAGGTGATCAGGAAGCCAATGGGTTCTTATGGTGTCTTCTCTCTTTCTCTCTCTTTTTTAAATAATGATAACACAGAAGATGAAGCAACGGGAAGGATCTGGTGAGCTCCTATGGATAGCACAAGGAAATAACTAGAGTCCGCTTAAAGCATCCAAGGGGAGGCTGACTTTCAGGATTATTTTGATTCTGGGGATGGGAACCCAGCTGCAATAAACTACCATGTTGTTTCTGAGGACTGTCTATAAATGCATTCCCCATTTGAAAGGCTCCTCCTTTTTCATACACCATGTTCTGTGTTTATTTACACCCTCTTTTTTCTCTAACATATCAATTTTAACACCTTATAGTTTTTATTAAAGGCCCAAAGACCTATTGGACCTTGACAATGTTCTAGGCCACTCTCTGAGGGAGTCGGGCAATTTTAAGGAGTGCATGGACTCTTAAACCAGCAGCCCCTTACATTTGGATCCACAGATCCTTCAGTGGGCAATGCATCAACTCTTTTTCTTCCCATTACCTACTTTCTGAAATGAAAAAAAAAGGTAAGATGGGAAAGACAGACAGACAGTGGGAAGGTTAGGTCTCAAGGAGTATCTGCACAAGGGCCTGTGATATGCGTGTACCAGGAAGCATGTGCCTGGAATTAGATAGTAGCTTTCAAAAACGGATCTTGCACAATAAAAAAGGCATCCTTGCTTTGGCAAGCTGGCAGGTTATGGCTAGCTACTTGAACAATATTATAATCACCTCCTTGTGGGGGTCTGTGGTGCATTGATTCCAAAAAGCCTTTCTGAAATAATGCTTCATAGTGTAATTTTTGCTTCAAGTAACATTTACCACTGTCTATTCTGGTAGTCTAATTGCACCTGATTATCTAAGTGGTGGAAATATATGTAATCTCATAATTAGAACATGCAATCATGTTGTAAAAGTTTTTGTGGAACTGTAAAACAGAAGGTTTGTCTGTACAGTAGGTAGCCTCCCTGCCTCCCACCCCCCCCAATCTCTACCTACAAAAAGCAATGACTTTCTGCAGTGTGAGAGGAAATGGGAACATTTGGGGCTGAGTTTTACAAGGTAAAGGAGTGGATCACTCTGGTCTAAGACTCCTTAGGAATTCTAGTGCCAAATCATATTGTAAGTCAGGAAGACACAGTTTCTCTACAAGTCATGAATGCAGAATGCAAACTAAGACATACAACATCTCTGATAGTTTTATCCAGGCAAGGAATAGGCCCTTCCTCCTCCTCCCTTTGTTGTTGTCTATGCAATTTACTCTAAAATGTAATACTAACTTGTACACATTGGTGGCAAATGTGTATGAAGATATATCCGAGAGTTTCCTAATATCTTTGAGGTGGCAATTTCAGCCATTTCTTCAATTAGATGAAGCAAGGACTTACTGTTCTGAGTTCTTCAACCGCTCCTTTTCCTGCTTTCCTGGCCTTTCACTGGAGGTGATAATGAGTGATACCAGGACCAAATCATGGGCTGTGCAAATGGAGTAAGATGCCTGGAGCCTGTGTGATCCAAACTGCAGAGCAAGACCTGTTCATGAGGCTGCAAAGTACTATCCAGTGGAAGCTGGACAGCTTTATGGTACCAGCAGTTAGAATCCTCCAAAGGGAAAGGTGGAGATCCAATCTGTTTCTCATATGAGATATGTGTGCTGAAACACCAAGGGAGGTTTTGGGAAGACATTAAAGCAATGTCTTTAAATTAAAGCATGTGCACGGCCACAAGAACCTTCTATGCAGGGCAAGGCCCAATTCTGCTGAGAGCCAGCTGCTTTTGCAAAGATTCCTTGAATTCATAATGTTTACTTAGGGATTTTAAAGTTGGCCTGATTATGGAAAAAATGGAAGGAAATACTCATGGTACCTGTGACAGGTACCCCCCCCCCACTCTCTCTGAATACTCAAGAGTATGTTGACTTCATTGTTGAATCCAGATGAACTTCTTGGTTAATAATAATCCAGATAAACTTCAGTGTTAATGGCACTACCATTTCCTGTGACAGTGTTTAGTGTAAGAGCTGACATAAGACTCAGACTTCATGGTGAGAGCAGAGGAAGTGCCAACTGGAACTTTGAGGAATAACTTCTTCACTTCTGAGGAGACACACTAGGAGGGGGTAGTCTCCTAATCTTGTGGTGTCTGCATTTGATATGATGCCTGAAGCTAGTGCAGCCTTTGGAAACACAAAGGAAGTCACCACCAGGGTGAAGTCCATAATGGCCAAACTTGAAGAGCACAGGTCTGCTGTGACATCACTGGGCCAACTGCTGTTCCACTACTGAATTTACTGTAATGCAAGATAATGACGGCCCATGTTTATGCCTAGTTGAGTCAGGGCACATTTTGATACCATGCCTATTTGTCCTCAGTGGAGGAGTAGTGGTCAGCAACTATGAGCAGGTCAACACAGCTGAATTTAAATCTCATTCACTAACATAAAGTTAGAGTCTGAATTCCAATTTAATTGGAATGGTGAATGAAGGCTTTAAGTGGGTATAATCCCTTTTGATAACCAGTTTTTCAATAGGTATTAAGGTAAAAAAAGATATGAGTTTTGACCAGCTATTTCAGGTTAGACATTCAATCGCAGGGAAACATCCAAGCCATTGTAAATACATAGGTATAGATAGTTCTATAGACAGATATTCATGACACAGGGTGATGGGTTTTTATACTTTTTTTTTCATTCATATTCAACCCATGCCATACTTTTTCTTTCCATCCCCCAGTCCCCTTTCATCTCCCACTTTCGTTTGTACTTTCATCACACACACACACACACACACACACACACACACACACACACACACACACTGAAATCTAGGATCTACATATGAGAGAAAACATGGTAATGCCATTCTGAGTCTGGTATTCCATTTATGCAGTTGCCTCCGTTTCCATCCATTTTACTGCAAACTTGTCCTTCTTTATGGCTGAGTAGGACTCCACTGTGTATACCTATCACAGTGGAGTGTTTGTTAATCCATTACTCTGTTGGTGGGCACCTAGGATGATTCTGTAACATGTGAACAGTGCTGCAGTTCTAACTATGGCTCTGTAGGTATCCCTCTACAGGGTATGCTGATTTAGATCCTTTGTGTATAGTCCTGGATGGGTAAAGCTTGATCGTAGTTAGCATTCTTCCTTTGTCTTCCCTTCATTCCTTCCCTTCCTCCCTCCCTCCCTCCCTTCCTTTCTTCCTTCCTTCCTTCTCACTCCCATCCTCTTCTTCCTCCTCTCCTCCTTCTCCTTCCCTTTTGAGATAAGGTTTCTCTATGTAGCCCTAATTGTCCAGGAACTTAGAAATCTGCCTGCCTCTGCTTCCTGAGTGCTGGCACTAACAGTGTGCACCACCACTGCCTAGCCCCAGTTAGTTTTATTAAGTAACCCCTACATTGACGTCCATACCCATTTAACTGCCACTACTGGAAGTGTATGAGGCCAACACCAACATCTTTGTCAGCATTTGTTACTTTCTTTCCCTTTGTGCTGTATTTTTTGAGGTAGGTCTTACATATCTGAGGCTGGCCAGAACGCCCTATGTAGTCAAAGATGACCCTGAACTTCCAATACTCTGCCTTCATCTCTTGAGTGTTGGGGTTATAGGTGTGTACCACTGTGCTTGTTTTATGTGGTGCTGGGAACTGCACTCACAGTTTTGTGTGGGCTAAGCAAACATTCTACCTACTGAACTACATCCCTAGACACTGCCACTTCCTAATGACAGACAGAATCTCAATATTGTTATAATTTACATTTCCCTGATGGCTAAGGATATTAAACTTATTCTCATGTATACTGGCCACATGTATTTCATCTCTGAGAAGTATTTGCTCATTTTCTGACTGGATGGTTTGGTTTACTGACAATTAATATTTTTTTTTTAGATCTTTATATATTCTCTGTGTAACTTCTCTGTCAGATGTACAGTTAGCAGAGTACTTTGCAGGCTGTCTCCTTACTTGGCTAGTTGTTCCCTCTGCTGTGTGGCAACTTTTTAATTTTATTAAAATTAATATTATTAAGCCCAATAATATATACCTGATAGAACACTATGCATTGATTAAAACTGTTACAGAAGTGAAAAATGCAATTCTGTAGTAACAACAGAAATAGACAGGATGTATATTTAAGAGTGTGAAGAGATAGCTTATAAAGTTTTCAGAGTGGTGCTGATGTTAGGAGACTAGAGGACATACTACTGTTTTATTTTCCTTCCAATTTCATAAATAAAAAAAACCCCTTACATATGAAACATGCATTGTTGCATTAATCACCAACTTGGAACAACTTGTGGTCAAGGATGATTGGAAATGTGGGGACAGCAGGACTGGGCTAGCCTGGGGAAAAGACTTGAGGTAGATGTAGAAAACTCATTAGCATTAGGATTTCTTCACAATGAGTTGGATTCTTCTTTTAAAGCCTGGCGTTTTGATGATGATGATGATGATTTTGGTATGTATTTGCACCTTTCTCCAGCCCACCCCTGCCCTGTGTGCCCAGTGATTTTATTGCATGGTTTGGGAAGGTGCAAATCAAAAGCAGTTAGTACACACAGCATGGCAAAGTAACATCCCATCCCTGAAAGAAATCCATGGGGAAGCTCCCTATTCCTAATCAAGAAAGAAAATGTCAAATGCCTTGATTCAAATGTTATGCTTTGGAATAAATAAATTTGCCTGGGAGCAGTGGAGGTTGTGGGGTGAGGGTTGGGAGGAATTAATGTGGTCTTTAAAATGAAGTCTGGGACAAAGGTAGTGTGTAATCTAAGCCAATGACGTCACTGTTGAGCCCTAAAGAAGCGCCTGTATGCCATATAATTAAGAGGGATAGTTGGCATCAGGGGGACCCAAAATGTTATTATTACCACCATAATTATCATAATTATCATAAATGACAAAACATGGGCAAGTGTGATTACAAGTCTAATTCTATCTTGAGACTTTAATGGCATAAAGTACTCAAGCTTTGCATTCATGATTGCATGGGCACACCACTGACAAGAGTACCCCTGGTGAACGGCATTCATTATCTTCCCCATAATGCAAGGCTGTGGTCCAACATAGAACAAATACTCAAGATGGAGTTCCTGGAAAAGCCAGCCCATTACCATCTACAGATCTCCAGTTTAGGAAGGATACATGTGCCTGCCTGTAGCCTCCTTTCCATTCTGGGATATGAGAGTTGTATTTCATTCTGCCATGCACAGAGGCTGAGAGTCTGTCAACGATGGCCAAGTAAAGCTGTGCCAAAGCCTGAAGATGCAGTCATGATCCTAGTTGCTGTCAACCTAGCACTCTGAGTGCCATCAGCTGGGAGGAGAGATAAAGGTCTACACATCTTAAATGTTCTACTTGTTTGGAACATTCTTCAGAATGTCCTTGTTTAGGAAGAGAGAGACAGGGAGGAGGGTAAAGTCTGGTGCTGTGGCTCCGAGTATGACTGTTTGGAGACACTGAAAAATTGTGCTAGTAAAGAGCGTGAAGGCACACAGCTTGCCACAGGGGCAGAACTAGAGAGTGTCTCTGGACAGTCACTGCGGAGCACAATGCACCAAAGTCAGTCAACCAGAGGGTAAGGCAAGTCTGTGTGAGGGTAGAGGCCATGAAGCAAGAGACATCCTTTAAAATGGGAAGCCACCCTTCTTGCCAAGCAATTGTGGCTGGGTAGAAGGCAATCTCACCTGCTACTTGTGCTTACTAAGCCAGAAGTCTATTTTCATGTAGAACATTCAAT
Organism: Phodopus roborovskii; assembly: GCF_943737965.1. Lineage (NCBI taxonomy): Eukaryota > Metazoa > Chordata > Mammalia > Rodentia > Cricetidae > Phodopus > Phodopus roborovskii. Next base: position 89,795 of record NW_026125647.1, on the reverse strand, counting down.
TTTTACAACGCCCTAGGCTGCGTGAGTAACTCTACTAAGATCACTACATCCAAGCCTGTTTCCACATACAGGAAGTGGGAACTATAACTGCCTCCTACCTCCAGGGTTGTTTTGAGAATTACACAAAGGCATAAATGCAGATGCAATAGCAATAACCTAGGAACTGCTCAAGAGATGGAGCTGCCAGCCAAAGCCAGGCTTCTGTTCCATGCAGAAACCTGCTCAAATGAAATTTCCACATGCACAAGGCTAAAGGGGGAGGGTCCCCAGTTTGCTTTAGAGTATAGTTCTTTGCCTCTAGGACCGAACACTTCATGGAAGGCCTGGGGGATTTTTGTAAGCCAGAGCACATATGTGACCAGCAAAGACAAATGTCTTTTCCATGAAATACTGGAGTGCTAGAGAGAACGCTGGTCACACCAGAAGCACCAACAGGCACAAGGTGACCAAAGTGGACAGATTCTAAGTCGCCACAGGTTCTCCCTCATGTACATATAACCTTCAAATACCCTTTTGGCACATAAAATATCTTTCCTGATGCTGCAATTTAGGAAAATAAATTATGGGCATGACCTGGCACTGAGATCACCAGGCTGTCAAGGATAGGCCTCTGATGGCTCATATCCAGGTGCACTTGTTGGCCCTCCAAAGCCCCATACCATCCTTTTCGTAAGAAATAGCGCCGCTTTGCAAGTGACAGTCATCAGGAACTTTCCCAGAGAAATTTCTCCTCCCATTAAGAGTTTCCACAGCATTTTACTTTATGTGTCCAGTCATGGAAATTACAACTGGACATCAATTAATTTTGTTTTCTCTTGGATTCATTGTGCATCATTTAAATATTCAAAGAATTTATGCTCATGATGACACCCTCAATTACTCCAATGTCACTCCCTTAGTGGATGTTCAGGAAGCAGCGGCGGGTGAGATGGAAGTGTGTGGGGGTCTCTTTGGAAACAGTCTGGTAAGCAGCCATCTCCTGTTCCCTTCCCCTCTTTGCCCAGGACCTGCAGTTTCAAAATGCCCAAATCCAAGAAGACATATCACTTACTGTCGGAGATGCACATACCAGAGGAAGTGCTGGGGATAAAGGAAATCTGTGAATCAGACAAAGATGTCGGTATGCAAGATTGAAGATATACCAGCTGCCCCCTGCTTCAGCTGCCTTCCAGGGGCCAGGAAGAAATTAGTCTCACAGTCCAGTTGAAAGAACACCTGGCCACTCACCCAGGGGCAAAAATTCACTGTCGAACAAGGTTATCTTTGTTTCCATTCAAAAATCACCTAGGAATTCAGCTATTTAAAATTCTGTGATTTGCATTGTCTTGAGTCACTTGCCTTCATAAAAATCAGGAGGCAGAGAATAGTGAAGAGGGATTGGCTGTAAAAATGCTGTTGTCAACAGACTGACCTCAAAAGCCAGGTATGTCTTCTTACTACTGCAACTGAGTTGGAGCTTACTGTGTTGCTTCCCAGTGTGCTTCACTGATGATTTACAAACATATAGGGTGAAGGGCAAGGACCTGTATTAATGCCAAAGGATCAGCACTCTGCCCCAACTAAAAAGACAGTAGAGGCTAAATGGGATGGTTATAGGAATTCAAGGATCTCTAACTTGGGGAAGGGGGCAGTGTTTACCAGGACAGTAAAAATCAGGCTTATGTCCCCACTGGCATGTGGGAAACATCCTTTTATAGCTAAACCTTCAACTATGACCCTAGCTCAGTTTTTTTCCTAAGTCAGTGGGCTGTGTTAAGACAAAAGCAACATGAAAGCTGAGGAGATGATGAGGCCAGGGCAGAGCATAATGCCAGAAGCAGATTTTGAAGGCAGCTGAGAAAGGATTGTGATGAGGAGCCAACAGCTTGTGCTGGCAGATCCTGTTGTCACAAGTTCAGGGAGAGACCTGGGTAGACTCAGGCTGGGAACTAGACTCTTAGGATGCATCATCTTAGAAATAGTGCATCTACCTTTTGCAAGACTCAATCTGTTCATCTTGTTGTTCATATGTTGCCTTTCCTACTACACTCAAATCCGTTTAACCTATCTCTTAGCTTACTTATTAAATATATTGCAAATATATAATACCTAGTTATAATGTATACATACTTATTTAATTGAGATATATTTATACAACCTAAGAGTACAATTTGATGAACTGAAAACAAAAAAAAAACTTTTTTTTTTTTCAAAATGATTTTAAGTACAGAAAAGTCAGAACTTTCCCCAAACATTTATACTGCTTCCAGTCAAATTCATCTCCCATTGACATGTCCTGCAGCATGTTTTTGCTGGGGTCCATCTCCACTTGGTTAAACAACCATAATCGCAACAGTAATAGAAGAAGCCAGGCACAGACTCCTGCCCATAGTATAAGGGCCCAGGGCTCAGTGCTATGCAGGGTCTAGGATGGTAGCCTTTTTCTCACAGGGCCTCCAAACTGGTTGGCAAGCTCCAGTGGTTTTGTCGTTATCACACTATAGATGATAGATATTTGAAAAATAAAATCCAAGCCTTTGGAAATAACTGCATAGTGGGACGAGAAAGAAATGACAACTCCTAGCAGGAACAAAAAGCTGGCAATGTAGCACTTCCTTCAAACAGGTCATGTGGTACTGGTAACTTTGCGCAGCAGAGCATATTAAGTGATGGTGAAAGATGAGGGTTTTCTTTGGTCAAAATTTTTTGGGAAACCGTTTTTAGATAGTGCTCATGAACTGTAGTTTTCTACACTCCAGTGTTTCCTTATGGCCTCTGACAAACTTTGCTGGATGGTTGTGTGAATTTCCAAATGACACTGGACTAGTTCATAGGACCACTGAACATCTTTTCAAATGATAAAGGAAAGTCATACTATCAAAGAAACAAACCACAAAAGTCCAAGAAATAGCAGGAAAACAACTGGAAAACATCAGAGCTCAAGTCTATGAGCCCTGGACAGTGATAAATAGTCAAGATATCAGTGAGAGAAAAAGCAGATTCCTTAGAGTGAAGGACAGCTGAACAGGACATGTCTGCACTCCTTCTTAACAGCATCACACTGCGCAAGTCTCAGGAAACGAATGGAGCTCTCAAACACTCCCTGCAGCAAGTCTAGACTTAGATTACAGAATGAGCTGAGGGCTTATATTTGTTAGAGTTCTATTCAGGGCCAGACTTCAAGTACCTTGCAACTTGAGTAGAGAAGCAATAGCTAACTCACATCAGAACTCTTCCCAACCATGGTCTTTGCTAAGGCCATATCCAAGACAATGGGAGTTATGTGCAAGGCTCCAGTCGCCTAAGACCACAGTGGTCTCAAGGAATGAGACTGATCCTCTTTCCTCTGTATGTTACCAAGCAGATTCCTCAGTACCTTTCTCATTTATTTGGTTGGGAGCATCTCTGTAAGTCAATATATTTGGCAAGCCTCCTGGTCACTAGGAAGTGAGCTGAAGTCTGGATTCCTGACAGCAAACCCAATATTGACCAAAGCTTCCTTGGCCAGGGAGCCCCACAGCTGAGGACAGCAAGCTGCCTGAACATTACTCACAGTGGCAACCACGATGGCTTGCATTACACAAGCTCAAGGCTTGTGACTGGAATACACACGGATTGGGTTTCATCAGTCCCCACTGTGGTTCAGGGTGGGTTCATAGAACAGCTGGCGAGGAGCCCACCCTTTCACTTCAATTAGTTCTCCCTCTCGATGGTCTGGATTTACTGACAAAGCACTCGCTTTATCTGCTAGTGGCATTTGAGTTCTGTCTAGGAAGAGTGTGGGTGGTACAACGGGGCCAGTTGGGTCACTTAGCCATTTCCCTGTAGGCCACTGACTGGAGAAAGACATTTGATTTCCCAATTAGTCCACACCAAATTTATTTTATTTCCATTATTTCCTTCTTGTGAATTCTCATTTGTAAAATATCTTAGGGAAAACACATTTTACATTACTGAGTCTTTGATTTTGTGGGGGAAACTAATAAATAATCAACAAAAATATGATTAAAGACTGGCTGCACTACCATCCTGAGAAGGGACTCTCCCTAGCAAAGCCTCTTTCTGATCCACATCTTTTTATTCCTAGAAACAGAATTCTTACTTAGCCTTTCAAAAGCCCAATGGAGGCTTCAGCTAAGTTTTGACATAAGATTTTCATATTCAAAATATCTGTTGAAATAAGGGGAGAAAGGATATGGATCTTGGAACCGCATTAGTCTGAAATAAAGCTTAGTGAGCTAGAAAGGGAAATTACTTCTCTGTAATTGGAATTCTGTCCTAAAAAATCACTTTGAAATCCCTTTCAGCTACTTCTCCATTATGTGTCCCAGAGAAGCTCATACAAACCCATTTGAGGATGATCCATTAGAAAAATTATTTGATGTTTATAAACTTCCCTGATAAGAAATTTCTGAGAAATTGTGTGGTCTATGTCATCAAAGACCCTAATAATTAATGAGTACTCGCAGAGAATGCTAGACTCATCCTTTAAAAGTTCTTCTCTGGGACACCTCTCATAAGTACATTCTTGTTCATATATATATATATATATATATATATATATATATATATATATTAATGTTTGCCTATAGTCCTAAGCAAACAATTGCCACACCTCCCCAGTCTGGGTGCCTTCACATCTGAAATGTTGTATTTGATCCTTTCTGTATCTTTAATGCCAGTATTCAGTTGATTAACAAACACTACATATCACTACTGCATGCAGGAGAGCTGGCTGGGTAAGCCTGGAACAGGGTTTCACTTCTATTCTCTTTATGTTTCCTCATCCGTAAATGCAGCAATAACATCTCCTCATGAGGGTTAAAGCAAACTATAGGATCATGTGTGTATTAGCATGGTATTTGGGACATAGATATATTTTATGGTTATTATTATGTTAATACAGTTAAGAATATAAAGTTATATATGGTGTGTATATATTCTAGGAATGCTCTATCACACTGGAGTTGATGGCCAGCAGCACAACCAAAATGGCTGTCATGTGCATCTGTGAAGTGTCCCACTTTGAAATCAGTCCTCTCCTTGAATGGCTATCAACATATTAAGTGGTGTGTCTTGCCTGATGTGGATCATACTCACTCCATGGTCATGTTCCACTTCCATGGCAGCTTAGCTCAGGGTTAGGATGAACAAATACCAAGCCTGATGTGCATGATAGTTAGGTTCATAGAATAACCCAGCATGGACCAGTCTGGGGCTTTCCATGCTACATTTAGAGGGGGAAGGGTGGGCACAAGGGCTTTGAACCTGTGAGGTAGGCACTCCACCAATGAGCTACATCATCAGCCCTTGACTTTGTAAGACAGGGTCTTACTACGTAGGCCTGGCTGGCCTTTAACACATGACCCTCTTGTTTTTACCTCCTATGTTCTGGGATCACAGCCATTTGTCACTGTGCCCAGCCTACTTTTCATCTTTTAGTAATGTTTCCCCCTAACATTATAGCATTCTAAGTAAAGATAAGCAAATATTTTTGCAAGCTTATTTTAAAAAGCTATAATGAACAACAGTGTATTATTCAAAACTAAAAGTAAAATCAGTGTTGGTATGTTTTAGCAAAAACTTTGTAGGGAAAATTTCTGGAAAAAAAATGTGATGTATACAAATGTATGAGTTATATATGATCATATTTTATCCCATCATGAATGAGAACAGCCAGCAACTATCATTTCTACTCCAGTGTAGCCTCCTTAATGTACAAACATTAAACGTGGCACCCATGAAGGCCACATCTCCCTATGTTTTAAAAGAGGAAAAGAGTATAATATGACAAGATTATTTTTTTAACAGCAAGATTGTTGCCCATAATTTGAGTGACATTGAATGACAAGTAACATAAATTGCTTCAGCACAGTAACTGATGACAGTTAAAATCTCTCTCCTTCCCAAAATCCCCACCTAGGAATTCATGAGCTGACCCAGGGATCACAGAAACACCTTCTTTTTCACTAATGTTTCATCTCTGGTACCAATGTGTGCTAAGTTGTAGCACCTCAGAGCAGCTGGTTCTGTGCCCACGAAAGGGTAACATCTTTTGCTATTGGTTTTGTTTTTCCCTCAAAATCCAAAAAGCAATCCCTCCTGAAAAGAAGAGGTGTGGATCCCAGCAAAAAGGAAAAGCTCTGTTCCAGAGTTTCCCTCCTTCCCCCATGGTTTCGTGTGGGACTACAGTGCCGGTGCCTTTGCACACCAGAGTCAAAAGAGACACCCTACTAAGGTGGGGAGGTCAGTAGAGCCTGCGCTGCTTGTTCTTAGGGCTCCCAACTTCTCGGGTGGGAGGGAGGGTGTAGGAAGCTGGCATCTAGTATGCTTTCCAGAATTCCTGAGAGTTGTAAGAAGAAGGGTTTTCTCTATTGAGGCTGGCACAGAAGCATCAAACTTCCAGGAAGGGGCTTCTGAAACCCAATTTGACACCTTAGAGGCTATGGGACTTGAATTGAGAACTGACAGGTGTGTGTCTGTTGTATGCTTATGAGAACAAATTCACACACATGGCTGCCAATGATGCTACAGAACAAAGGAAAAATCAAAGACAACAAAACTAGAGTCTGTAACTTTAAAACTATAAATTAAAAAATTATGTCAGAGACATAACAGATATGAGTAAATCAAAGTGTAGCATATTTTGCAAATTTATAATTAGATTACATTTTCAAAGTTACTTTCCCCTCATGCATCTGGGCCTCCTTTAGGATTAAGGTCAACACATTTCAGTTTCTTCTGTATCACTAGAAACATGAGAGACAGTAAATGAAGGCTCTCAGGCAAAAGTACAGCCAGTAGCTCCAATTCCTCACACCAGCACACACTACAGCAATTAAAGCATAGCACACGGTGACTGTTGCTTCGCTTTAATCATGTGCTGCCCGGGACATGTTGATGGACATGTGCTTTGGAAAGTCAAATAAAACCACAGAGTTGGTTGTCACTGGCTCAACTTCTTTAATTTACATAGTCTCAGCTTGCCTTTGGGGAATTTACAGACCAAAGCAAACCTGTCCCCTAGAGACACTGTGGCAACAGTTCTCAGAGCAGAGTTATTCTCTTTGTTGTTACAGTCACTTATAATCAGAGAATCAGAGTGTTAGCACAAGTCCACAGGATTTCCAGGAGATAGCAGTGGGACCAAAATCTCCCCACAAGTCTCAGGAGCTACCCTTACCTGAGCAAAACACCCACATCTAGCATCTCACTGAGGCCCAAATGACAAGAAATCCCCTCCCTCCCCCATGAACATATCTGTTCCCCATTCTCCACCCTAAGTCTGCTCCCCCGCTTTTCTTTGAAATCTGAGTAGGACATCTGTGACCTGCTTGCTTGTTTGCTTTCTCCTAGGTTTTTCTTAATGCAATAACGTGACATGTCAACATGGGATTACAAGTAAATCCTCAATCAAAATAAGTTCACAACCAAACACAGGAGGGGAAAAGAAAAGCCTTAGAAAAAGTGGCTGCAGAGGTCCTGACTGGAGGCCAAGGGCCAGGAAAGCATTAACGGGACACAGCCAGTTTCTCACAAAAACAAAGCAGGGCTCTTTCTTTTGACTTACACATGTTTACCGGTATTTCAAGCTACAACATGCCTATTGTGACATAAGCATGACAACAAAAGCATCTTATGACATTCAAGTACAATGATGTGTATTTTAAACCTGTATTCTCTGCTTCAATTTTCTAATTTCTAGAATGGAAACAATACATCTATTCGCCTCTACCATAAACCTATTCTCTTTATTGTAAATAAAATAAGCTCCTCTTCATTCTCTGACCTTTATAGGAGCTTGATGCTATGGTTTTTCAGTGTTGTTTAGATTTCCATTGGGATGATAACTAAGGATTTTAAGCAGTATCTTCTGTTTCTTTTAGTCATTTTGATTCCTCAATTGACAGTTCTCTATTAAGTCCTGTACACTGCTTTCTATTATGGTTATTTAGAGTTATTTATTGTTGGTGGTATGTCATGTAAGCCTGACAGAGTTCATTAGATGAGATTCCCTGATCAGGAGATTATTCTGTTATTGCATTTTTAAAATCGGTGGTCATTGTGTCCTTCATGGGTCAGTTCTGTTGCAACCTCTCAGAAACTGATGATGCGAAACAGTACAGTTTTTTAAAAATCGTGTAATCATTCGATTGTTAACAATCTACTATTGCATAATCAGTAGTCACTGTATAAGGCAGTGTCCCCCATTCTCTGGGCACTGCTTCTGGTTCCGATCTCCTGCTGTGTCAGTCCCACAGCAGCCAAATGACGGATGACACCATCATTACTTACGCAAACAAATACATTAATAAATTGATAGCCCTGCTTACTTAACGTTCATAAGATGGAAACAAACTCCAGTGATTATCAAGGAAGTAGTACTTAGATAATTAAATAATGCTACACGATTAACTCCGTGGAAGAATGGCCAGACCCCAGTCAAGAATAACAACTTCTTCATCGATTTAAATAATTAATGTAACAATGAAAAATGATTAAATAATGACATGGTGGGGCATACGTAAATCCCACATGGAGTAGTCAGACTGATCTCTTCCTGGAATAATGATGTGTTTAAAAAATTAAATTGATAGTTACTTAGTGTGCATTTTATATTAACACTGACAAAGTGAAACCAAAGTCCTAAACCTATCGCTGATGTAAAGATCTATTTATATAGCTAAATGATGAAGTAATGAGATGATGTTACATCAACTCCCAAAATCTGACTCCAAAAGGGACTTATGGTCCATAACATCACCTGTATTTTAAATTCGTTAATTAAATGATGAATTATCATTCAATTTCCTAGTTTAACAGCTAAGGAAGTGCAAGGAGGCCCAAACTCCAGGGATCACTGAATACATAATGACAGATGTTCATAATTAAATGAATAAACATTAAACAAGTGGGTGGTGTTTTATCCGTGAAGCCTAAATGATTGCTCCATACTGAAGGGTCATTGAGACCTTAATCATAGAGCAGAACAAAAAAAATGAATGAAGAAAGAGATAATTTCTCATAATTCACCCCTAGAGAGATTACAAATTGATATCAACATTGATTTAAAGAAAGAAATTGAGAAAGAAAGAAAGGAAGAAAGGAAGGAAGGAAGAAAGAAGGAAATCACAAGAGTCAATTTAACACCAACAAGGTGGATCCAGACTCCACTCTTCCTGGAGTAGAAAAAAAAAGATTTGAATAATGAAATAATCAGATAGTTAGATCATCTGTCACACTTTAGTCAGCTCCTCCACGGAAGCTCAGATTGTTAGTTGGGAGCAGTCTTGTAGTTCTCTAGACCATTCTTTGTGTTCAATTTTATCTTCAAACCAATATTGGCTCCTTCTTTTATGTTCTCTCTCTCTGTCTCTCTCTCCGTCTCTCTCTTTCCTCTTTGATCTTCCTTTGAAAGGCTATTATAATTGCCCTTAACAGAGAGTGAGATCAACAACTAACTTCTCCCTGGAGCCCTCAACTAATGCCTGTTGAAAACAGGATCAAACACCCATACATAAACACTGAGTCAAACTCGAACCCAGATGCAGATGGAGAGAACAAGACCATGCAGCAGAAACGCATACAGACAGCTTACCTGAACAAGGATAAGCTAAAGGACATTAGACTGACAGCTGGGATGCCAGCATGGGACTGAATATGGGTCTCAGCCAGAAGGACTGAGCAGTCTAAGGAACCTCAGACAGTGGAGCCAGGATGTATCTCTGGTGCACAAAAGGACTTTGCGAACATATCCCCCATGGAGGGATAACTGCCTTAATCTAGAGACAGGAAAGAAGCCCTAGTCCCTACTTCACATGACCTGTCAGATCTACATGACCCCAACTGTGTGGGATTCCCCTACATATGGAATTGGAGTGGAAGGATAGGAGGAGAGGGTGGTTAGAGTGCATGTGAGAGGGCAGAGAGGGTAAAAGAGAGGGGAGGAGGGAGGGAGGGATGGAAGGAGGGAGGGAGAGGGAACTGGGATGGACATGTAAAATAATAAATTAAATTAAAAAAATGCTTTGACTCCAAAATTTAATTTGAAGGACAAGTTACTGGGGAAAAGGGTTTCTATTTTTGTTTCCACAGAAAATGAAAATATGTGCATTTCTTCCAGACTAATGTCGTTTAATCACGCCAGACTGCCTGAATCAGAGTACAAGTTGATCTTACATTCAAAACGGCTGGACAAAGCAGCCTTACAGACTACAGCCAGGATTTCTGAATCTTCTTCTAATCCCCTTGACAGCGCCCCTTACCAGCCAGAAGTAGTTTGGAACGAATGACGCCCAAATTCCCAAATATTGTGTATAAATGTTTGTTTTAATTTAATTGGACTTTGTTATATAAAATAAAATAATAAAATAAAAAAATTTAGGACTATCCTCTAAAATTAATAAAGCAATGCAAATGTTCTTTTCAATGCTGTTAACAGTTCACTGATCAGAGACAATGACTTTTATCTAAACTCAGTAAACCAAATCTCTGGTGCACTGACCACAGGCAGGTCAGAATAAGTGTTTTTTTTTATCTCATGCTTCAAAAGAATTACTGGCATTTTATAATATGTCTGTAAATTGTGACCAAAATGTGTTCCTTGTAATTTCTGTCTAAAAACCTAATACTCTAAATGAAAAATCGCAGCAGGTGCAAACCTCCTCCAGTGTGTTTGTGTCTGTCTGTCAGGCCAAAGCCACTCCTGACCTGGTCATCGGGTTTTGGTACCCATGGGGACCCATCACCCACTGAGCAGTGTGCAGCATGAGGTGTTATTGGCCTGGTTGTACAGGAACTTCCAACTATCAGGAAATAAAAGCAGGAACCACTTCCAAAAGATGATAATTTGACTTTCTCTTATAAGAAAGCTTGATTATTGCTCTATAACTGTAGGACTTTTATTCATGAACCTCAGAAAAACCGCTTGACAAATGCAAAATTATAAAAAGAGCATTCTTCATGGAAAGTTGAAAATTTAGAGAGGAATGGAGCTAGGAAGATTTTTGTTTATGAACACTACTGTTAGCCAGCACATTTTACTCAGTGAGCAGTTTTAAACAATCTGAATTATTCAAGGATTCAAGCTTCTCTACATATACAGGACTGGTAGGATTAATCTCTCCATGTATGTAGAAAGCAGACGTTCTAGAATATCTCAAAAGTTGTATCTCAAGTAGTCAAGCAATGCTTGCCTACCATGTGAAATCTTAAGAGTACAGTAATTGTCTCAACTTGTCTTCAATATATACTAAATTTTGCAAAGAATCTGGCTGTAATGCTAGGATAGGAATGAATTTGTTAGCCAGAATTAGGGGAAGTAGCCAAAGAGAGAGCTTCCTCCTTTACATATGCAGTCTAACACCAGATGATGTGATGCATATTAAAGGTGCATCTGATTCTTTCTTGATTTGTGTAAATTTGCATTGCTGTTTTCAAGAAAGGGTTTATCTGTGTAGCCCGGGAACTCATTCAGTAGACCTGGCTGTCCTCAAATTATGAAAATCAGACAGCCTCAGCCTCATGAGTTTTGGGCTTAAACGTGTGCACTGCCACCAAGCAGCTAAAGGTGGATCTCATCACCTTTTCCACAACAGGGTTCCTCTCTGCACTTACTCTGCAAGTCAAACTTGAAGTTTATAGAGTTCTGCCTTCCTCTGCAGGTGCTGCAGCTCTTTGGTTGGTCTGCCATGTTGAAATGCTGTATATTTGTCAAGCAGCAATGGCACCAATGTACTACACACCATTATTTCACAACACTGATTCATGTGCTATTAATATGTACATAAGTAATTATTATTTGAATTTCCATGTTCTTCATGTCCCCATGATTTTTCCATGGGCCCCTTCATCTTGAAGTACTTCCTTCAAATGAGGATCACAAACAGATTCTATATAATGTAAGGGTAATGGAATATAATGATTGAGTCAGTAGAGGAATAGAAGACAGAAAGAGAGGGAGAGAGAGAACATAAAATATGGAGCCATTATAGTATTGACGAGAAAATTGAACTTAAAGAATTATCCAGAGAACTACAAGACTAACCCCAACTAACAATTTGATCAACAGTTTAAAGGCTACCATAAATGCCCTTGCCTGATGGAGAAATTGATGACTAACTTATCCACCATCATAGCGCCCTCATCTAGTAACTTATGGAAACATAAGCAAACACCCACAACTAAACACTGAGCTGAAATCCAATGCAGATGCAAAGAGACAGGACAAGACCAGTTTGCAGAAACAATAGAGACAGCTGACCTGAACAAGGAGGAACTAACAGGCCCCCCAGACTGTTAGCTGGGAATACAGCATGGGACTGACTCAGAACCCCCTGAATATAGGTCCCAGCTAGAAGGCCTGAGCAGTCTAAGGAATTTCAGGCAGTGGATCCAGGATGTATTCCTGGTCACAAAATGACCTTGTGGGCACATGCCCCATGGAGGGATACTCCTTTAACCTAGAAACAGGAGAGAAGACCTTTTCCCCACTTCAAATGACTTGACAGATTTAGATGACCCCTCATAGATGGCATCACCCTGTAGTGAGATAGTCCTTCTGTAGCACTGACCACGCCCATTGGGGGGTGGAGCCATGGGCGGAAGGGACCTGTGGAAGGAGGTCAGAGGGGGCCAGGAAGGTGCTCTCTTTCTGGCGTGACTCGGACAGGAGAGGATCGGGTTGAATTTCCTGGTGTTCATCTGTCTAGGTTGTAAGTTATTTCTCCCTGAATAAACATCTATTCGCCCTATTTGTTTATCCTGATCCTTATTTACCGCAATATCACCCTACATGTGGACTGAGGGGTATGGGAGGGGAGGTTGATTTGGGTGCATGTAAGGGGAGAGAGAGGTAAAGATGGAGGGAGAGAGGGCGGGAGGGAGGAAGTAAGGGAAAGAAAACTTGGATTTACATGTAAAATAAAAATTAAAAAAAGAAAAAGCTCATGTGGAGGTTTTTGTTTGTTTGTTTGTTTGTTTTTGTTTTTAATTAGGGGAAAGGGAATGGGAAATGGCAGAAGGGACGGGGAGAGACTGGCCTCTCGGACAGGCGCAATAGTACAGAAAGGTGGATGAAGGAGGGTAGACAGAGGGACAGACAGAGAAACAGAAAGAGAGAGAGAGGAACAGAGTGAGAAAGAGATAGGTGGGCAGGACCCTTTAAAAAGGGAACATAGTGAATGTGCACATGTGGTGCTCTTAGTGGCTGTAGCTGTGCACATAGCCTGTCAGAACCCGAAGGACAAGTCAGTAAAGATGTCCAAATACTAACAGTTACAGCAAAAGTGCTTAAAAGCTAAAAATTAAAACTGGAATATGAACTTAGGCAGACAGATCAGTCAGTAAATGTCTTGTTGTAGAAGCATGTGGATCTAAGTACAATCCCTTTTATGCAGTCACACTGAAACGCAGGGACAGTATTGCACATGTGTAATCCTACACTTGGTAGGTAGAGATGTTTGGGGCCTGTTGGCCAGCCAGCCAGTGCTTCTAGGCTGGTTGTTTATTTTTGAGGCTATGTGTTTAGTGAGTTAGATGATAGACAGTAGATGATTGATTGATAGATAAATAGATACATACATACATGCATGCATAGGTACATAGATAATTGATGATTATAGACAGATAAATGATAGGAGATGATAGATAGATAGATAGATAGATAGATAGATAGATAGATGATAGATAGATGAAAAATAATTAAGGGACAGACAAGACATCTCCATGAGTAAAAATGCTTGACATAGATTCCTGACAGCTTGAGTTAGATTTCCAGAACTCCTGTAATGATGAGAGGAGAGACTGACTCCTCATAGCTCTCCCCTCACTTCCACATGTATCCCCTTCCCTACACACACCCCATTCACAGGGTAGCATGTTTTAGGAAAACAAGATGATAGTCCTGACCTAAACACACACACACACACACACACACACACACACACACACACACAGAGAGAGAGAGAGAGAGAGAGATATCCACTACATATGGATACACAGAGAGGATGACACAGAATACAATTAGGCCAGCAGAATGGAGGAAGGGGCTGCCTTGGCTTTTAAAATCAGAAAAGGAACATGGATCATCACATATTAAGATTAAAAGTAACCACTCCAAGCAATTAATGTTTAACAGTGGTACTTGTACAAGTAGGGTGAAAGACACAAAAGAGGACACTTGATCAGTCATTACTTGGAGAGGGTGCCACAAATGCTCAGAAAGCTGAGTTTGTATAAACTTTGCCTACTATAAAATTTCAGCTTCCAGGTGTATGCATTTTGACACATCTATGCCTGTGTTTTTCTGTCTCAGGAAAAAGGCTTCAGCCAGTTACCCAGTAAGCTAAAAAGTGTTGGAGTCAGTTACTTAGAGCTGATCCAGAGTTCTAGAATTTTCAGTTCCTCAGTTCACTAAAATCCAGCTGGTGAAAGAAATGAACAACTCCCATTGTTCTAAGGCAGACTTTGCTTCTCTCCAAATAATACAACATGAAGTCACAGTCTCTATAGACAACACCTGCTCTTCCAGTATGGCCAGTATAATTTGTTACTTTTAAAGAAGTAAAATTTTCTTCAATTGTTTAAAGTTTTATTGAGGGGGAGGTAATAAGTTAGGAAATATAGAAACAAGGACATTTGCACTATGAATCACCATTGCTACAGTATATAGCCATAGTTTGTTCATCAACAGACACAGAATAAAAACAAAACATTTAATGAGTTTGATTTTTATTCATTGAAGAAAGATGAACTGCAGGAAAAAAGTTTAGATCATTCCAAACAAAGTATGATTGACAATAACATTCATTGTAAATCAATTTGTTAACTCAAGTTAGAAATGATCATTATTACAAATATATCCAACAATTTCTCTTAAGTTATCTAGTACAGAAAGATTTGTTCAATTTTAAGAGGAATTTTTGGGGTTAATGTATTGTCTTATCCATAGTGTAATGAATTTTTTAATTTAAACTTTAAAGGAATTTTAAATTAAAATAGCATTGTTCAGTGATTTGACTTGGCTCAAACCCTATTAAAAAGCATTTCAAATTTAATAAAGAAGTCTCTTGCACTCTAAACGTGTCTTTTCTAGTGCCTCACACCCTGCATTTATAGAGAACAGAATATGTACTTTTCTTATCCTGAATTACCATAGACTGTTAGTTAGCCAGCAGGTGGAGCCATCACGTGCCTAAAACAGAAATCATAATGTAAATGTCATCTGTCCTCAGAGCCCAAGTTTGTTTTACTTTCTTCACTAAAGTCTATAAATAAAGGAAGTAATACCTTCAAAAAATAAAAAAAAGAAAAAGAAAGTTACTGAAATCAAAGCAAAAATATCTGTTATATATGTGTGTCTGTAATGTAACTGCAGGTTTTCAGACAATGGCAATTGTCTGTAGACTGGATATCAACTTTATGGGATCTATTTTGGTCTGCAACTTGTGAAACATTGGAATCATGAAATTCTAATTTCCTCAGGAACCTCATTGTGAAAAAAGACTCAAGACTCAGGAACTGACAATGTGGGAGGGTTTTAAATATGGGAATATTCACTATCTGGCTTAGTTATATTATTTAGTTTTGCATATATTTGTCTTCTTTCAAAGTCTGTTTCGACCTCTTGGGTGCATTATTAAACATATATTTTCTTTATTTTTCAAAATTAGTCAAACAAAATAAATATGATTTAAGATTTCATTATTTTGTCATTTTCCTTTTTGTATTATTTTTTCTCTTCTTTTTAAGAATAATGTCACTATGACTCCCAACCTGGCCCAGAACACACCGATATAGATGAAGATTTCCTAGGATATCAGAGAGATCTGTCAATCATGACAACAGAATGCCTGTCACTAGATATGTTGATTCAATTAATTGGCCTACTGAGGATGAGAGACTGACCCTTGCCAGTTCGGGTATCCAGGACACAGTGCCTGGTGGTCAGCCAAGCAACAGAAGAAATTTCTCATCAAATATATCTTTTTGCATCAAAGTCAACTGATTTTCAAATATGAGAAATATTATCTTCCTCACCATTGAGTCTGTTTTGACTCATCAAAGATCCAGGGAAAAATACTGCCTTATTCTGCACATGGTGAAACCCAGGCTGACAGAGATAAATGAATGTATCACTATGGAAAGCTGAATCCACCTTATCCACGCATGGTGGCAGTGGCCTGTGATAATTGTACTTAGAAAGTGTAGGTGTGTGTTTCAGGATTTCAAAGTCATCCAAGATAAAAATTGTCCATGGGGTATGGTGGGAAGACCAAAGAACAAATAGGGGATATTCTTCGTTCAGAACAGTGTCCATAATCTTCCCCAAACCTCTAGGAATTCAGGGCATTGTCACCAGCAATTGTTAGCTAGGATATTTACCACCCATCTACTTATTCTTGTTAATATTTCCTGACTAAGGTATCCCAGATCATTTTTGTGTCCAGATGCATAGTGCTCAGAGAGAGGAATTTCCCTGAATTTGGAAGAATTATCCACAGGCAATAATGAGCTCCCTAATTGCATATGCAAAACCACATGTTCAGTCCTAAAATGATATATACATAACCAAGAGAAGTGGACTGTATTGGTTTTATTTGTATGTTTGGGCATCCATATTCAGAAGTGCTTAACAAGAAAGGAATTTAAAGGGAAGCATATGGGAAGGGTTGGAGAAAAGTCGGGAAGCTGTAAATTGTTATAATACATTTTAAATAAAAGTTATGAGAATACATTTTAAATAATGAAAATGACTAGAAATATAGCTTAGTACTCAAGAGCACTCGTTGTTATTCCAAAGGACACAAGTACCATTTCCAGAAACCATAACATATAGCCATCTTCTGTAACTTGAGTTTCAAGGGAGATGCTGCCCTACCCCAGCCTTTACAGGTACTGTGCCCAGGTGGCTGGAGGCAAACAGCCATATACATTAAATAAAAAAAAAAATTAAAAATGAAATTCTCTACAATCGTGTCACAGCCCTGTCATAGACATCAGGTAGACCTAGTTAAGATTAACTCCTGGTCCTGCATGGAAGCAAACGTGACCTTCCTGTGAGGCATCATGTTCAGAGGTTAAACTTAGCCATATTCTGAGGTTGAAATAGCTCACAAGGACTGGTTGTCTAAGAACAGAGTCCAGGGTGCAGATGTGTGAATTGTCCTTGATGTTTTCTGTATTTGTGTCTTCTGTCCTTTGTATGTGTGAGATTCATTGACTCTGATACATCTTTAAAAAATATTGAGAAATTTTATACTGTATGTTATAATTTATGGTCCAAGAGATAGATTTTTCTGTGTAAGTCTTCATCTGTCTTAGTGGCTGCACTTGCATTCTGCTGTCCCTATTTAAATTGCTTGAAGTATGTGCTTGGGCCTGTTCCTAAAAGAGACTTAAGTATAGTATCATGCATGGGATGGAATATCTGTTCTAGATTGTCTTCTTCTTGCAGATATTTTCTACTTGGTCTTTTGGGCATCTTCCCCACCCTGCTGCCAAATAAATCACACACAGAGGAATATTCTCATTTGTGAATACCTGCCCTTCCTTAACGTGGCTTGTTTCTAGCTAGTTTTTCTTATCTTTAAATTTCCCCATCTACCTTTAGCCTCTGGGATTTTTCTATTCCTTACTTCTGTGTATCTTACTTTCACTCTTGCTCTGTTTTAGACTATGTGGATGTGCCTTGCTTTTCTTATTCCTTCATGTCCCCTGCTGAACTTCTCATATTTATTCCCTCTGCCTTCCAGCCCTGCCTATCCTTTCCTCTGCCTTGCTATTGGTCAGTCAGTACTTTATTAGACCATCAGGTGCTCTACACATGCAAATTACCACAGCTTCACAGAGCTAAACTAACTCCACAGTAAAGAATGTAAATCATCTTTCCCATCATCATTTAATATATGTTCCATGGCATAAGAAAATTAAGATAACTTAAATAAATTTCCACAACATCACCTCTTTGAGATTAGCTCATTCTTAAAAATACTAGGGTTCATTAATCATTTAAATATGTGGAGTGAATTCTTCCTGGGAAGACATATTAAGGCTATAACAGTTATATCTCTACAATTACAGAAAATGTTTCTGAGACAGCACTCTTTTGTTGATGCAGCTGTGTTTGGTTCCTAGCTTTATGTTTTCTAGGTCAATGAACTTACTTAGTCTTAATTTGCAAATTTAAACTTTAAATTAATTGGCTGTACCACCTCTGAGTTTTCAAATTACAATTTTGAGTCCTGTAGTCAACTAGCAATTGCAGTTACCAGTAAAGGAATTCTTGTGGAACATGTCTCCTGCATTCAAATCCAAATAGGAGGAATACTTTCTTGTGTACACTATAGCAGGAAATGGTAGGCAATCAGTTGCTGGATTTACCATGCAACTGGAAATTATCCAGAAGGTGGTAGCTTTAGTAATTTCATGAATTTCCAAGATTGGGATTGTGGTTGTCAGTCCTAAATGCCCTGTTGATTTTGTTCATTAAGTTCTTGAGTTACACTGTATTCCTCTTGTGGATTATTTTTCTGATTAGCCTCCTTCATCATTTTTATAATTCCTTTAATTACCAAATCCATTGGTTCACATTATCAAGGGACTTGCTCTTGGATGTGGCACAATTCTGCAATCAATCTTGGATAAATCTCTTTTTCACATGAAAAACAGGACTTTGAAACATGCTATCTTGTACTTTCTACTCACCATATCCTGTCACTCATGTCTACTTAGCCAATCAGAGACTCAGGAAGATCTGTTTAACTGAAGGGAGGATTCTTCTAGGACCCAGAGTTCTGCTTTAGTTCCACTTGTGAGGAATTCTAATGTTTTGTGTGCACTTTTCTTTGGGCTCTGCTGTGGGTTGAGTGCTTGAAAGCCCACAACCTCCCATGGTAATATAGGACCCACTGTCCCAGAAGGGAAGGAGTGGCTTGGAAAGGTGTGTGTGATTATAATGTTCCTAGATTGAGAATTGCAGCAGCTGATGCTGAGCCCCGGGGAGCTGTTCCTTCCCCAACTGGGTGGGAACCAGCAGCCAGAAACTGGTTGTGCTTGCTTCTTGCCTAGTGATGTGCATCCTATATCTGCTTGTCCTTTTTCTTCCTTGCAATTCCACTGGGCAGGGGAACAGACTTTGATCACATCACACTGTTGGAATTTGCCTGTTCATAGTGTAATGGAAGAGCATCTTGATCCAGACTGTGAATAGAATATGCCTGATTTTGACATTCCTTTGAATTGCTGATAACTGTTGTGCTGGATTGTCAGCATGGAAGACATATGTGCCCAATTCAGAGAGAGCTCATCTCTCTAGTATGTTCCAGAAGTTCTGAACTTTTAATATTTAACATTTAGGTTCAGGATTTATCTGGAGTTAATTGTATTGAGCTTGTAAATTGTATCTCTTATGGACAGCAGTAATCCACTACTAAAGTGTTTTGTAGAGAGTATAACAGATGACATAAAAACATACCATATCTTAGGAGAGAGACATTAAGTCACATAAAGTATAATTTAGATAATTTAGGGCTGCTTCCTGAATAGCCCAGAATTCTTTGACCTATATGCTAACCACACCTATTAGAAATTGATATGTTAAGATGTAAATGTTTTTTCATCAGGATTAAAAGCATTTGAGCTGCATTTCCATAATGAAAGAGAAAATCCTGATTTTACAACCAGTGAAATGCCAACTGAACATCAAAGAACAGTCCTCTAAAGTGCTGTTCAAGGTTCATAACAGGGTTGAACCAAACAATAAATCCTGTTGTAAGTTAAAGTTTAATTTATTCTAGAACAGTATATCTCCAGGTTTTCTGAAAAACGGATGGGAGGAAAGGCCAGGTTTATTGATTGATGTCACTTGAACCCTGTCTGTAGCATAACAAGTCATTGCCCTCATTATCTTCTTGACTAAACAACCTTAATTCTTGGATTGCTAGTCTGTAGCATCGCAGAGTTCTAAAATTACCAGTCTATACAACATAAGGCTGTGTCCAAGGCCCTGACCAAAAAAAAAAAAAAAAATCATAAAGGATTTTCATGTGGAGCATGGCTTCTTGTTTCAGAACCTAAGAAGAAAAACAGTGCACTGTATACACTTCAGGGAAAAACACTCTAGGCAATGGTGAGATTACAACTTGCAGCTTAAGGCAGTGAGATTCATGGGTCTCCATTAAAAGAAGGGCATGATGGTGTAGGTTGAGTGGCTTTCTGGGTTATTTTCCCACATGTATTCATTCCTTCCATGTGAATGACAACACAGAATTGCTGTGTGTGCAATGTAGGGAGGGAAGCTTTCACTACTCGGTGTTCAGTTTCCAATTAGGGTGATCTCCTGTATTGATGTTTAGAGTCAGAAAACACAGATGTTTATGATTCATAATAGTAACAAAATTATAGTTAGGAGGTAGTAGTGACAGCTATTTTATAGTTGTTAGGTTGCCAGAACAGGAAGAACTAACTGTGTTACAGTGACACAGCATTAGGAAACTTGGGAACCAGTTGTTTAGATTAATGAGTCCTAGGGCTCAGGCTTGCCTCACACTATCTAATTGAGGAGTTGTTTGTAATTTTATACAGCTGATTAATCCCGGGAAGACAGTTTACATTGCGTCCAGGCAGGACATTGAGTATTGTGTGAAAAGAAAAAAAATACCACAGTGAACCTGCTACTTCCAATCCCTCCAGCATTTATGGTGGACTTACCCATGAAGATGGACCTGTGTATGAATGGTGTTCACTTACCAACTGTAAGGCAGTGGTGGTAATAGAACAAAAAGGGAGGGGTAAGGAGGAGTTCAGATTCCCTGCTTTTGTGGTAGTTGACATTAGCACTGAGAAATGAGGCAATCATTTTTTTTTATGCCAGAGCTTTTACAGTTGAGTATATATCATATTGTGTAAATGTACCCCATTTCTTTTAAAATCAGTTCTCCAGTTAAGGGAATACATGGTTCTTTCCAGTTTATGGTTATAATGGATAAAACCTTGGTGTTCATTGTGGTAGAAGGGAACAACTTTTGGGTTTATGACTAAGGGTGGTACAGCTGGACATTGACATAAATATACTCTCAGTTTTCTGAAGAATGATGATACTTATTTCCTTAAAGGCTGTATTAAATTGCACTTTTAAAAGGAGTGGAGGCTTGTTGTCCTTGCTTACCTTCCTTACCAGCATGAGCTGTCACTTACATGTTTAATATTTACCATTCTCAAAGTTGTAAGATGGAATCAAAAAGTAGTTTTCATTTGGAATTCTCTGATAGCTAATTGTGTCAAACATTCCTTTAACTGTTTCTTAGCTACTTGTCATATATCTGCTCAGAAATCTTGGCTTACATACATATGCCATTTTTTATTTGGATTATTTACATTTTTAAATGTAGGCAGGTGTTTTGTTCTACCTGCAGCTCTCCAATAAAGACACTGAGGCTTATATCAATTATACATGGCTCTAGCTTATTACCAACTAGCTCTTCTAACTTAAATTAACCCATTTCTATTAGTTTATGTGATGCCCAGGGTTCATGACATTAGCTTGTTCATCTTCTCTTGCTACCTTTTTGTCTGGTCCATGACTTCTCTGACTCCACCCTTTTTTCCTGAATTATCCTAGTTTGGTGCCGCCACCAATCTCTTCATGCCCTGCAATAGTATTTTGAGCTCGGTTTTAACGACTGAGAGTAAAACAAATTCATATTATACAGAAAACATTTTTCACAGCATACAACGTTTAGAATTTTTTAGTTCTTTATTTCACCTCTACTGGATGTGGAGTTGTTAAAAATTTTCCCCCATTTCTTAAGCTGACCTTTTGCCTGATAGAGTGTCCTTGGTCTTACACGATCCTTGCAGTTTCATGGTGTCCCATTTATTAATTGTTTTTCTATTCAGAAAGTTGTCCCCTGTGCCAATGTATTCAAGGCTTTTCCCCACTTGGTCTTGTTTCTGCTTCAGTGTGTCTGATTTTCCGTTGGGGACTTTCACACGCTTGACTTGAGTGTTGTGCAGGGGGATCTATATGAATCTATTTCAATTCTTCATGCAAAAATTCAGTTTCACTGGTACAATATGTTGAAGGTGCTGTGTTTTTTTCCCATTTTGTATTTCTTAATTTCCTTATCAGAAATCAAGTGTGCACCTGTGTTTTGATAGATGCTAGAGTCTTTAATTCCATTCCATTGTTGAACATGTCTGTTTCCCTGACAGTGCCATGGTATTCCTTAACGGATGTTTCACCTATATTTTTTTGTTATTCATATGAAGTTTCAAACTCTACTTTATAAGTCTTTGATGAAGTGTGCTGTAATTTTTATGGGTATTTTGGTGAATTGTAAATTGTTGTTAGTGGGATGTCCTTTTGACTGGCTTAATGCTATTGATCATGAGTATTGGAAATCTTTCCATCTGCTCATATCTTCTTCAAACTCTTCCTATACATAAATCTTTTTATCATACATTGTCTCACTTGTTTGTTAAGAATTTCTCTTTTTGTGTGTGTCTTTTGTCTTATTTTTATATTTATTTTATATAACCAAGTCCATTTAAACGAAAACAACCATTTATAGGCAATGTTTGTGAATTTGGGCGTTGTTCTTTCCAAACTACTTCCTGCTGGTAAGGGGCACTGTCATGGGAGATTCGAAGAAGTTTCACAAATCCTGGCTGCAGACTGTAAGGCTGCTTTATCCAGCTGTTTTGAAAGTAGGATCACCTAAGTCCTCTTTTTAGGTGGTCTGGCTTGATCAAACCACATTAGTCTGGAAGGAATCCACAACTTTTCATTTTCTGTGGAAACAAAAATAGAAATCCTTTACCCCAGTAACTTGTTCTTCAACTTAAATTTTGGAGTGAAAGCATTTTTTTTTTTTTTTGTAATTTAATTTATTATTTTACATGTTGATCCCAGTTCCCTCTCCCTCCCTCCATCCCTCCCTCCATTCCTCGCTCCCTCCTTTTTTCCCTTTTACACCCTCTGCCCTATCACATGCTCTCTAACCACCCTCCCCTCCCATCCCTCCCCCCAATTCCATATGTAGGGGAATGCCATCCAGTTGGGGTCATGTAGATCTGACAGGTCATTTGAAGTAGGGACTAGGGCTTCTCTCTTGTCTCTAGGTTAAGGCAGTTATCTGTCCATGGGGGATGTGTTCCCTTTTGTGCACCAGGGATACATCCTGGCTCCATTGTCTGAGGTCACTTAGACTGCTCCGTCCTTCTGGTTGAGACCCATATTCAGGGTGGCCTGTGTCAGTCCCATACTGGTTTCCCAGTTATCAGTCTGGGTGCCCATTAGATCCAGAAAGAGGAGTTTTTAAAGCAAAGCTGGGAGGGATTGGGGAAGGCTAACTTTTCCGAATCTGGGGCTCTGGTAATCATCCCAGGTTATAAATATCAGACCATAAACATCTGCTTATCTCAGTTCCTGTAGTCTGGTTCATCTCAGTTCCTGGGGTGAGTGGAACAGACTGCTTGTTAAGCAATTTTCTGTTTTACCAAGATAAGGCTCAAATAGAGTTTTAAGTTGTAAGTAATTCTACAAGAGTATGTGACTCAAGGCTGGCTGTGACTCGAGTGCAGCTCCCAACATCTCCCCCTATTTTATTATTTTTTTCTGGAGGGTCTGTCTTAAGCTATGTGGTGGGCTCCCACAATCGATACCCTGGGGATGTGCTTGTCACTATGTGACGAATGGGTAGGACCTCTGACTTAGGCTACATAGGGTGCATGCACCTTCAGGACTCAAGGACATGGTCAAAAATCAGGCAAGAAACTCAGGCAAGAGGAGTGGGATCCTGAGAGAGGGCCCTTTGCTACTCCCTTCATTGAGGGACCTACAGCCAAATAGGAGGGCCTGCATCTGATTTGTGACACCATGATATTTCTGTCATTGACATCTCCATATTTGAGGGAACCAGGTCCTCTGTTGTTCAAGTCCTGTGAAATCAAGTCCTTGTCTAGGGGGATCAGAAGTGGCATTGTCACCATCCTCAAAAAGTTCCTCAGCGGAGTTCTATTCCTTTACCAAAAGCTGATGGTAGTGTAAAGAAATAGGTTTTTCAATCATGGATATAATTTGAGTTTTGATCAATCAAGTTAATTTCTGGAATGCCCTACGCCCAAATGTCAGCAATAATCCTACAAATTGTCCCAGGAAAGAAGGAAGCAAGGGAGAAAGCCAAGGGGAGGTGGAAAACCAATTTTTATACCAGGACTCGGTCTGTCCTCACTATCCTTTACATTCCTCAAGACTTTTCTGTACTATATCTAAGCTGTCTTTCACTAAGACACTCTTACCAGCATAAAAGAAACATTCCTCTTTGAGTGCTGCACAAATTCCTCCTTGTTGTAAATACCATAGGTTTAAGCCTTGCCTGTTCTAGAGAATGACCCCTGAAAGAGAGCCAGAAGCGGGGTAGTTATGCTTCCAAGGTCTCAGGGCTGGTTTTCCTCTGTTCCACACATCTCACCAAATAGTCTGGCAGTCACTGGGCCTCATCTTCTTCCTGCCAGAAAACACAAATTTGCCAAGCCCCCCTCAACCCCATATTAGGACAGGGTTGGGTTCTTTCCATAATGTCGTGCATGGATCTTTCCATTTGACTTGAGTAAATGTCTCTTGAGTTCCATCATATTAGAATCTGTCTGCCACAGATTGCTGATAGGTATCCATATTCCAAAAATTTAAAATGAAGAGTGCATGATTTAGAATCATGTGGAGACTGGGGACATGAATCCCTTCTCCTAATAAGTTGCATTTTTAAGGAGCTATGAGGATACTCCACAATTCTTTGCTCTTGAGTATTATAAGAAATGCCTGTTATATGATTTATTTTTTATTGGGCACAAAACATTGAAACGCATTATTAGTATATCCAGGACCATTGTCTGTCTTTATAATTTTTTGGAACTCCCATGTAAGCAAAACATTTTAAACAGTGACTTATCACATGCTTAATGGCTTCTCCAGTTTTTACAGTGGCCATTAAGAAGCCTGAATATGTATCAACTGTTAAATGAACATACTATAATCTGCCAAATTTTGCAATATGAGTAACATCCATTTGGCATAAATGATTAGGAAGCAGGGCTGAGGATTTACTCCTGTATTAGTTACTGGTAAATATTGTGGGCACACATCACTTGCATGTTCCTGAAGCCTTTTCAATCACAAATATAGGGGAATTTCAGGGAGAGGTGGAGGGGATCACATGTCTTGCCTCCAGTAGTTTTTTAACTAGATGGGAAGCCACAAGAAGTATTTCTGCGGTTCAGAGTCATTGTTCCATCCACATTGGATGTCAGAAATCCATGCAATGGGAACGGGGGCTGGCAGTGCAAAAGCAACCCTCCTTAAAATGGCTAAATCATTTTCTATCTCCTTGAGTGTCTAATGGGAGTGTGGCCACAGAGCAAAATTTTCCTTGCTCCAGCTTACCTGTCACTTGTTGTTTGTCCCAGCCCATTTTACATATCATTTGGAGAGCTTTGTCTCTTGGCAGAATGCCTTGGGTGAGGGTTTGGGTAATAAGGACAACTCCCATCTCTTGCAAGAGGCCCAATCCCCACAATTTAGGGGAGAGTACAGGCAGGATATAGGGCTGGAAGTAACCTGAATGGCCTTCAGCATCTTTCTACTTAAACCAAACTGTTTCATTATACTATTACTATTTTGATGATGAAAGCTATGTGACTGCTGAGCTAATTCTACCTAAGATAAAGGGACTGTCATCTGACTCATTACTTTTACCAGTATAACGGGAAGGTTTGAATGAGCTCTTATATGACCCACAAAGCAATATGCCTTTATTTGATGAATGACACTATGCTCAAACAGTAATTTAACCTGATTATCACTTTCAATGTATGGAACCGTCTCTATAACTTGAAGAGCTCTGAAAATATAATGACTATCAGTATAGATGAATCTTTCATTAGAAGCTGAAAAAAGATTGCAATAGCTTGTAACTCAACTATCTGAGCTTAAGCTGGATCTGTCTGTACTACATATTCTATTCCCATCAATAAATAACATAAGCTGCTTTTCCATCAGAACAACTATCAGGAGAAACTAACATAGCATTTTTTTAAAACAGGATTACTCTTTACAATTTTAGGGAATACAAAAGGATGTATTAGTACAAATTGTAATGTCTATGAACTGATTATCAAATTTTTCCAAAAACTGAGCAAACCTGATGGACCAAAAATTATAAATAATAAAAGCTTGAAAACTTAGGCCCTAAATATATACAGAGAAAGAAAACTTCTAATGATAAAAGAAAATTAAGTCCTTAAATCAGGAGTGCCAGGGCTGGCCCCTGAGCCCACTCTCAGAAAAGGGGAGGTAACTACTCACCATCTAAGTAAACATTCTTTGCCTGTTAATTGCTGGTTGTAACAATTTAGAAATAACTATTAACTTAATATTTGGTATAGGGAACATGTATTATGCTTAGTTATCTGGCAAAATATCTCTTAGTCTAAATACAGCATTTTGTACCATACAAGCTACTGCTTTAAAATAAGGATTTAACACTTTAACTGAGGAAACAGGTAAATGCCACCATAACAATAGTCGCCTTTGCCATAAGACAGAAAGAATTCTGGCTGTGCTGTGTAGGAAGGACATAAGCCTCCCATGGTCTTGCATAGTCAATACAGCATATCTGCTGATGCTGGATTGCATTCTCCAATTGTAAGAGAACTTGTCTACTCTCTTCTGTTAGCTGTCTTGGTGAATTGGGATCACTATCTCCTTTCAGGATATTGCTTTAAGGTTTCAAATCACCAGTAGGTGCTTCTTAAAAAGGATGCAACCATTACAATATTTCCTAAATAACTTCTGAAAATCATTCAATGATTATAAGCTATCTTTTCTAATTTCTAATCGTTGAGGCCTAATTTCTTTAGGATGTAACATAAGTCCCAAATACTTTTGAAAACTTTCTACTTTGACCTATAAAGCTTTCATTAGCTGACCTGGTCTCATTTGCATTTTCACTGACACCTTTCTAGGTGCAGGGGTGGGGTGGGGTGGGGAGGGGCTACAGGGTCCACAGTTCCCAGAGGCTTTTTCTCAATAGCTGAAAAGGTCTCATTTGCATTTTCACTGACATATCTCCAGGTGGGGCCTAACAGAGCCTGCAGTTTCCAGAGGCCTCCTTTTAATAGCTTTTCTCAAATCTTATATCAAACTCCATTCTTTCAATTTCTTTTTTAACCACCAAAATTTAGGAAGATTTCTTTATTCTCTCCTCTGTTAAACTCTTCTGAGACATCCATACCGATTGCTCTGGCTCTCAGGCCATTCTGGCTTTGACCATTTCCTATTGTTTCACTCTGCAAGACGGTTATGGGAGATGCAGATCTCCAACCCTTTAAATTAAGACATGACCTGATATCTCTCTCTCTGTGTACTGTTTTTTTGGTTTGTTTGTTTGTTTGTTTTTTTGTTTTTGTTTTTTTGTTTTGTTTGTTTTTTGTATATCCCAAGCAATTCAAGTAGTACCTATTGTTGGGATTCACACATTCACATATTCACAATCACTCTTCAGACACCCACTTTTGTGGTCATACCATACATAGATAGCATACATACATTTTTCAGCTCTCCATTTCTTTAGAACAAGATTATTTTGTTGAAATAAAACATCCTTAATTGAAACCACTTATAATATGGCTGCTTAGATAACCCTTAAATTATGAGCATTCAAAATCTGAACAAATTTCAATAAATTCAGCAGTTTCTGACAGGCTGTATCAATTTTTCCATACACCTGGCTGGGTGTTAGCCACAGCAGTAGTCCCTAATGTTTAGAGCCTCCTTAAGTAGTCTATTAAGATCCTCACCCACATTTTGCCATATCAGGGGGTGAATATCTGGTCCTTCAAGAATAACCTAAGGACAATTTTTAGAAACAAAAGCAAAGAAACTTGCTAACTCTTTATACGAAAGTCTAATTCCTGTTTCTCGAAAGGAAGCCTTGAAGTCCCTTCGACAAATATTGACCTATTATTACTGAACAGAATGAGTGGGAACTCACCAGAAATCAGCGTGATCATGAGCATTGAGGACGGATTCCAAATAGCCTTGTTGCAGCTCACAGGTCTGCAGGTCCTGCACTCTTCTCTGTGCCCACTACCGACTTTCTTCAGGGTTGGGGGACTCGTTTTTGTAAAAGCCCTCCCTCAAGCAGGATGTTGAGCATCAATTGCTCCCACCAGCAGGGCCTAGTTATTTGTGGGTTGAGGTGGGCTAGAACCTGAAAATAATGGGAGAGAAAGAAGGAACAAGACCAAGCAATGCTTGTCAAGGCCTAAGTTTATTAGGCAAAAAGAGGATTTTTTAAAGCAAAGTGGGGAGCAATTGGGGAGGGTAACTGTACCGACTCTGGGGCTCTGGTTGTCCCAGGCCATAAACATCAGACCATGAACATCTGCTTTTCTCAGTTCCTGGTGTATGGTGCATCTCAGTTCCTGCGGTGAGTGGAACAGACTATTTGCTAAGGAGTTTTCTGTTTTAGCAAGATAAGGCTCAATTAACGTTTTAAGGTGTAAGTAATTCTGCAAGATTATGTGACTCAAGGCTGGCTCCCAACACACTCATTACTTTAACAACATAGAAAACCTCATTGAAATGATTGATGTCCTTAATTCCAATCCTACACATTTCCTTTGCATAACATAAAGCAATTCATATTGTAGGAAACTCACAATATTAAATATTCACAGGTGAAAACATGTTTCGTTAAAGAGTTCGTTTAATGTCAATTATGTGATGCCAGTGCATGGATTTTGTGTCTGATCACACTTGTTCCCAAGAATGTTAGACCCTTGAGTTATTCTTGAAGCAGGAAATACAGAATGTTCTGGCAATGAACTTTCCATATATTTTCTTGTCCGCATCTCTAACCCTGTACATATCAGACATCCTTTGTTTATCATCTTGATATGAAGTGATAGGGAAGAACTCATGAAAGAGAAAATCAAAATCATGCAAACATTTTGATGGAGATTTTAGCCTTCAAACTTTATTTTCAACAAACAAAATGGATTTTTGTTGAACTGGGTCTTACTAAGTTCACTAGACACAAGATAAGTGACAAATGTTTCACAGATCACAAATGTAATCTGCAACCCAAGAGAGAGAGATCATGAGAGAGAGGGAGATGAAAGAGAGATAATGGGAGTAAAAGAGACATCACCCCAAGCTTCTCCACCTGGTTTTATGCTCTGTACCAAAGGCACTGTATATAAAGCTGGGGGAGAACCCTCCCCTATTACTGGTGGCTATGTTTGAAGCTCTGATTGGCTGAGTAACAGGACTAAATGAGCAGAAAATGCAAAGAACTTGAGGGCAGTGTTTGGATCAGGGCTACCAAATATATTAAACTCTTTGTATAGATACAGAAGCCAGTAGGGTTTCCATGCAACAATCTAGGCTCTGTGGGTATGCCAGGGTTGTTTTAAGTAAGGCTTCTTCCTTCTTGCCAGGAATGATATGGGGAGGAAGGATTCAGGAGTTGGTGGGATTGCTTTTAGGAGGAGGTGTGGTTTACAAGTTCCCCTTAGGTGCCATTCTGTAGAGCATCACTTTGTGTAAAGCCTCAGCATTAACATTGAGCTGCATGTGGAGAGATGCTGGTTCCAGTCCTGCCAGTGTTAGGTAGCACCATTAAAAGCACTGCACTAGGGTGTAAATGGGGACATTCCACTGGATTCACCTCAGTTCACACTTCACCCAAAAAAAGGCCTATCATTGCCTCCTCAGAGTAGTGGAAAGGAACAAGGTCTGCAGAGAAATTTGGGAGCATGGGCTAAAAGGAGGAAGAGTTAGGAGAAAGAGGAGAAGAAGATGGGAGAGGAGAATAAGAGACATCAAGAAGACTGAGTTTTGGAAAGAAGAGAGAACAACAAAAGAGATACCATATTAGATGGAGATATTTTAGGTGTTATTATGGGAGATTATATTCTCCCAAGATAACTATCTCCTAAAATTTGTAATGAGAGCATTTGTTTCCCCTAACCAAGTCATAGCCAAATCTCTGGAAGTTTGCCTACCCAATATAAGATTTTATAGTTTGTGGAGAAACAGTTCAAAGACTTCTGCCTATGAATGCTATCTCTCCTAAGAAGTACAACTATTGATTAAAAGACAATAAGACTCACAATTATTCATCAAAAGGTGAGTTTTCCATTGTTAACTTTCTTCAGGAAGGTGATAATCCATTTGTTAGAGTAGACTGAGGGATATTTGGATTGCAGTTCATCTCTTTTGTGGCAGCAGTCCAACATTAAAAATGAGACACCTAAAACCTTGCATACACAATGTAGTTTCAGCATTTTATTATTCAACTCTGTGAAGAACTAAGGGATGAAGCAGGGAGTTTCACACAATCTTTTGGGACTCAAGTGAGAGACAAGTTGTGTCGACTATGGCAGACCATTTCATCATCTGATTATGGTATTATTTAATTATTAAAATAGGACACTAGATAATCAATGATCAGTGGATTATTGTTCAACAATGTGGGACTCAAGTATTTTAGACCATCTAAATATTAATTATGTGATTAAATTATTTAAATAAATGATGACAGCATTGTTTACAAGTCTGGTTTGTAGCCACCTTAGGGAAGTGGATTATGTGACATCCATTATTTGACTATTTAGTTATAAAAAACAATGATTATATCATCCATGACACCTGGAATTTCATCCTACCTTGTGGGGTCAAGTGCCACAGATCATCTAATTACATAATAAAAGTATTTTAATTGCCAATTCATGTTAATACCCAAGATAATGTAAATATTTGTATAATTAAGCAAACCATTACTCCACTATTCCATAAAGAGTCCTGTAAATCTCCCTCTTGGGCTGTTAATGTGCAATATCATCACATTTTATGATTCATTGTTTCAATTGATGATGATTATGTCCTTCATGACTGGAGACTGGCCATTCTTCCCTGCCAGTAAAATGCTACATCACCTCTTTATTGTGACAGTTATTTAATTATTTAAATTATTTAAACGATGGACAATGACATCATCAATTATCATTTGGGTGCAAATATCTGTCAGGGACATGGTTAGAAAGATTGTAGACATGGAAATAGCAGGTTCTGAATGATCTATGCATCACCCAGATTACTAAGGATGTTGGATGATTGAGTCCAGAAGGTTGCACGGTGCCCTCCGAGAAGTACAAGGACTTCACCAAGGCTGGCACGGTGGCCTGGGTGTTGACTACCTACTCTTCCTTCACATCTTCACATCGGTTGAGATCTACCATGAGAAGAAGGAGTGGCACTAGGAGGTCGGCACCATCACCAAGACCTGGCAAAAGGATGACGACTCAGAACATGAAAGAACATCTCTCTCAGCTCTGCGGGTGATGCCTTTCCTGCAGCCATCTTTATAGCTGATAGCAACATTTTAGCAACTACTGCTATGCCAGGTATAGGCCCATCATCTCAGGTACTGCCACACCCCAACAGAGATTCAGGCACTGGGGATGATGTCAGGCTGACAGTGTTCACCAGGCAAGACAGTATGGTTATCTGATTATTAACTTATGGAATTCTAAAAACCCGTGATGACAGCATAGTTTATCATGTCTCCCATATCTGCCCAGGAATTGATGATACAAAAAGTTCAACTACTTACATTTTTAAAATTGCTATTATTAAATTGTTTCATTATATAATCTGTGAACCCTGAAGTTTGGTGCCACCTTGTGTGACTCAATTGTGACACATGATTTAACTATCTGATTATTTCATTATTCAAATCTGTCTTTTACTACTCCAGGAAGAGTGGAGTCTGGAACCACCTTGTTGGTCTTAATTGTCTCTTGTGATTTCATTATTTATTTATTTAATAAATGGGGATATCATTTGTTATCTCTCTAGGACTGAATTACGAGGAATTATCTCATTCATTCATTTTTTTTTGTTCAAATCTATGGTTAAAAACTCAATGATCTCTTCAGGTTTGAGCAATCTTGTAGAAGTCACATATAAAACATCCACTTGTTTAATTTTTACATTTAATTATTAAAATCTGTCATTATTTATTCAGGGATCACATGAGATTTGGGGCTCCTCATGGGAGTCAATCATGCCAGACCAACACAACATGTAATACTAAACTTACTTAACTGTGAAATTAGGAAATTAAATCTTAATTCATCATTTAATTAACATATTTAAAATAAAGGTGATGTTTTGGACCGTAAGATAGTTTGGAGTCAGATTTTTGGAGTTGATGATGTGACATCATCTCAGTACTTGACTATTTAGCTATTTAAATAGACCATTGCATCAGAAATAGTTTTACGAGGTTGGTGCCATCTTGTCAGAGTTAATATAAAACTCCAACTAATTAATTAGCAATTTAAGTTTTTAATATACATAATTATTCCAGGAAGAGAACAGTCTGACTTCTCCATGTGGGATTTAATTATGCACTACCATGTCATCATTCAAATATTTTTCATTTTATATTAATTATTAAAATCAATGAAAATGATGTCCTTCATTACTGGAGTCTGTCCATTCCTCCCTGGGTGTTAAATGTGTGGCATATTTAATTATCTAAGTATTACTCCTGGACAATCACTGGAGTTTGGTTCCATCCTATGAAAGTTGAGTATGCATGACTTTCAAATTATTTACTTATTTGATTACCTATATAATGCAGGTACCATCCATTATGGGTTTGGCTGCTGTGTGATTGACACATATAGGAGATTGGTATCAAAAGCAGTGCACAGAGAATGACAGACACTGGGATATTAATTGATTATGGATCACATAATAATAGATCTTTAACGATCCCTAAGCCTACACTTACAAATGGATTTTCGCCTTCTTGAAGGAAGTTAACAATGGAAAACTCAACTTTTGATGAATAATTGTGAGTCTCATTATCTTTTAAACCATAGTTACTTCTTGGGAGAGAGAACATTCATATACAGAAGTCTTTGACCAGTTTTTCCACAGATTATATTCTCCGATATCAGGTAATCTTGAATTGGGTAACCAGTAATAGCTGTAGGCAAGCTTCCAGATATTTGGCTATGACTTGGTTAGGGTAATGAGTTGCTGACATTAAACGTTTTAGGAGATAGTTATCTTGGAAGCTTTTCATGTCCAATGATAACACTTTATCGAAGCTGCTCTCTGGTATTTGGCCCATGATACCAGGATACAGAATTCAAGCATTGTTGCCAGGCAATCTTTATGATCCAACCTTCTGTCACTTTCTAGTTCACCTCCCACATGCTAAAATTAGCATACCCAATGATGGACTAAATTTATAGCCTCACTGATTTTCTCGCAAAAACGATGCAGGGCTCTTTTTTGAGTTATACATATTTACCAGTCTCTCAAGCTACAACAAACCTATAGTTATATAAGCATGAAAAGGAAATAGTCATAGATTTAAATAATTAAGATATAATGAAGAATAATTGAATAATGACATGGTGGTGCATACTTAAATCCCACATGGAGAAGTCAGACTGATTTCTTGCTGGAATCATGATTTATTTAAAAATTAAATTGATAACTAATTAGTAGACGTTTTATATTGACTCTGACATGATGGCACCAAATTCGTAAAACTATGGCTGATGAAAGGATCTATTGAAATAGCTAAATAATCAAGAAATGAAATGGTGTTACATCATCAACTCCCAAATCTGACTCCAGAAGGGACTTATGGTCCATAACATCATCTTTACCTTAAACACATTAACTAAATGATGAATTATTATTTATTTTCCCTATTTTACAGTTAAATAAGTAAGTGTAGTATTTGATGATGTGATGGTCTGGCATGACTGACTCCCACAAAGCGATTCAAAACTCGAGTGATCACTGAATAAAAAATGACAGATCTTCTTAATTAAATGAATAAAAATTAAACAAGTGGATGGTGTTTTGTACGTGACTCCTACAATATTGATCAAAACTGAAGAGATCCAAAGTCCAAAAGGGACTTATGGTCTAGAACATTACCTGTATTTAAATACGTTAATTAAATGATGAATTAATATTTAATTTCCTATTTCCTCAGATAAATGAGTAATTATAGTATTAGATAATGTGATGGTCTGGCAAGATGGACTCCATGAGGAGCCTCAAAACTCCAGTGATCACTGAATACATGCTGACAGATTTTCATAATCAAATGAGTAAATACTAAACAAGTGGATAGTGTTTTATTCATAAAGCCTAAAAGATTGCTCAATACTGAAAAGACATTGAGTTCTTAATCATAGATTTGAATAAAAAATGAATGAATAAATACATAATTTCTCATAATTCACCCCTGGAGAGATAACAAATGATATCAACATTGATTTAAATAAATCAATAAATAATGAAATCACAAGAGACAATTTAACACCAACATGATGGATCCAGACTCCACTCTTCCTGGAGAAGAAAAAGACAGATTTGAATAGTGAAATAATCATATAGTTTGATCATCTGTCACGCTTGAGTCACACAAGGTGGCCCCAAACTTCAGAGTTCACAGATTATATAATGAAACAATTTAATAATTACATCTTTAAAGTAGTAAGTCGTTGACCTTTTTGTATCATCAATTCATGGGAAGACTGGCCAGATATGAAAAAGTATGGTGTAGTCAGGGAATTTTAAAATTCCATAAGTTAATCTTCAGATAATCATACTGTCTTGCCTGGTGAATTCTGTTTGCCTGGTATACTCACCAGTGCCTGAATCTCTATTGTGTTGCTGTAGGAACTGAGGTAATTGGCCCATTCCGGGTTCTGGGTCGTCATCCTTTCGCGAGGTCTCGGTGATGGTGCCGATCTCCTTGTGCCACTAATTCTTATCATCATAGATCACAACTGATGTGAATGAAGATGTGTAGGAAGAGCAGGTAGTCAACACCCAGTCCACCATGCCGGCCTTGGTGAAGTCCTGGTATTTCTCGGAGGGCACCATGCAATCTTCTGAACTCAATCATTTAGTATCCCTAGTCCCGTAGGAGATGCATAGATCATTCAGAAAATGCTCTGCCCATGTCTACAACTTTCCTAACTTTGTCCCTGACAGATATTTGCATCCTAATGGTAATCAGTGATGGCAATGACTGTCATTTAAATAATTGAAAGAATTAATAAGTCAGTAATAGCTAACTGTCTCAATAAAGTGGTAATGTAGCACATAACTGGCAGGGAAGCATGGCCAGACTGTAGTCATGAAGAATGCCAACATCATCAACTGTAACAATGAATCCTAAAATGTGATGATATTGCACATTAACTCCACAAGAGGGAGCTTTTGTGAAGTTAATGGAGGATTTTTGGTTTACATAACTATAGAGATATTTACATTATCTGGGGTATTAACACAAATTGTCAATTTTTATACTTCAATTCTGTAATTAGATGATCTCTGGCTCCAAAATTCCAGGTGTTATGGATGATATAAACATTGTTTTATATAACTAAATAATCAAATAATGAGTTCATGTAGCATCATCCAGTACCCTAAGGTGGCTCCATACCAGACTCGAGAACGATGCTGTCGTGATTAATTTAAATATTTTAGCTACGTAATTCATAATTAGATGGTCTATAATAATTGCGTGCCATATCGTGGAATCACAATGCACTGATCATGGATTATCTAATGTCCATTTTAATAAACAAATAACAACATAACCAGAGGATGAAATGGTCTGCCATGCTCCACACAATTGAGTGTCAGTTGACTCCCACATGATTGTGGGAAATTCCAAGTTTCATCCCTTATTTAATCTCACAGTTGAGTAATAAAATGTTTAAATGCTGAACTCTCATTGTGTATGCAGGGTTTTTAGAAGATATCACATATTTAATGTTGGACGGCTGCCTCAAAAGAGATGGACTGAAATCTAACAATCGCTAAGTCTACTCTAACAAACGGATTATCACCTTCCTGAAGGAATTCAACAATGTCAAACTAACCTTTTTGATGAATAATCGTGAGTCTTATTATCTTTTGTTCCATAGTTTTACTTCTGAGGAGAGTATTCATAAACAGAAGTCTCTGAACTGTTTCTCCACAGCCTTTGTCCTCTGATGAGGTAAACTTGCATTTGGTAACCAGTAAAAGCCGTAGGCAAACTTCCAGAGGTATGGCTATGACTTGGTTAGGCGAATCAAATGCTGTCATGAAAAGTTTTAGGAGACAGTTATCTTGGGAGACTGTAATGTCCCAAGATAACTCTTTCTCGAAGCTGCTCTCTCATCCTTGGCCCATGATACCAGGATACAGAATGCAAGCAGGGTTGCCAGGCTACATTTATGAACCAACATTCTGTCACATTCTAGTGCCCCTCCCACAGGCTTAAAGGAGTATACCCACCGATGAACTAACCTTACAGCCTCACTGAGTTTCTCACAAAAACAAAGCAGGGCTCTTTCTTTTGAGTTCTACATATTTACCCGTCTCTCAAGCTACAACATGCCTATAGTGACATAAGCATGAAAACGAAAGCACCATTGTGCCATTCAAGTACAGTGATGAGTATTTTAAACCTGTTTTCTATGCTTCAATTTGCTAATTTCTAAATGGAAACAATACAGTTAATCGCCTCTACCATCATCCTTTTCCCTTTATTGAAAATAAAATAAATTCCTCTTCATCCTCTTACCATTAGAGGAGCTTGACCCCATGGTTTCTCAGAGTTGTGTAGATTTGCATTAGGCTGATGATTAAGGATTTTGAGCAGTGTCTTATGTTTCTTTCAGTCATTTTGGATTCCGCAATTGACTTTTCTCTATTAAGTCCTGTATCCTGCTTTCTAATATGGTTATTTAGAGTGATTAATTGTTGGTGGTGTGTCATGTTATCAGCCCGACAGTGTTCATTAGATGAGATTCCCTGATCAGGAGATTATTCAGTTATTCCATTTTTAAAATAGGTGGTCACTGTGTCCTTCATGGGTCAGTTCTGTTGCAACCTCTCAGAAACTGATGATGCGAAACAGTACAGTTTTTTAAAATCCTGTAATCATTCGATTGTTAAAAATCTACTATTACGTAATCAGTAATCAGTGCATAAGGCAGTGTCCCCCATTCTCTGGGCACTGCTTCTGGTACCGATCTCCTGCTCTGTCAATCCCACAACAGCCACATGAGGGATGACACCATCATTACTTACACAATCAAGTAAGTTAAAAATTGGATAGTCCTCCATACTTAACTTTCAAAAGATGGAACCATACTCCAGTGATTGTCAAGGAAGTAGTACTTAGATGATTAAATAATGCCACGTGATTAACTCCCATGGAGGAATGGCCCGACTCCCGTCAAGAAGAACAACATCTTCATCGATTTAAATAATTAATATATAATGAAAAAATGATTGAAAAATGACATGGTGGTGCACACTTACATCCCACATGGAGTAGTCAGAATGATCTCTTCCTGGAATAATGATGTTTTTAAAAAATTAAATTGATAATTAATTAGTGGGCCTTTTATAGTAACACTGACGAGATGGCACCAAAGTCCTAAACCTATCGCTGATGTAAAGATCTATTTACACAGCTAAATGATGAAGTAATGAGATGATATTACATCATCAACTCCCACAATCTGACTCCAAAAGGGACTTAGGGTCCATAACATTACCTGTCTTGTAAATACGTCAATTAAATGATGAATTATTACCTAATTTCCTAGTTTAACAGTTAAAGAAGCAAGTGTAGTATTAGATTATGTGATGGTCTGGTACAACGGTCTCCCCTAAGGAGGCTCAAAACTCCCGTGATCACTGAATACATAATGACAGATTTTCATCATAAAATGAATAAACATTAAACAAGTGGATGGTGTTTTATGCGTGAGGCCTAAATGATTGCTCAATACTGAATAGACATTGAGTTCTTAATCTTAGATTTGAACGAAAAATGAATGAATAAAGAGAAAGTTTCTCATAATTCACCCTTAGAGAGATAACAAAATGATATCAACATTGATTTAAATAAGGAAAGGAAGAAATAAAGAAAGAATTCACAAGATACAATTTAACACCAACATGGTGGATCAAGACTACACTCTTCCTGGAGTAGAAAAAGACAGATTTGAAGAATGAAATAATCAGATATTTAGATAGTCTGTCACACTTGTGTCACTCAAGGTGGCGCCAAACTTCAGGGATCACAGATTATATAATGAATGAATTTAATAATTACATCTTTAAATATGTAAGCCGTTGACCTTTTTTTGTAACATCAATTCCTGGGCAGACTTGCCAGGTATGAAACTGTATGCTGTCATCACACAATTTTAAAATGCCATCAGTTAATCGTCAGATAATCATACTGTCTTGCGTGATGAATTGGCTTGAACTCATCACAAGCGCCTGAATGTCTGTTGTGTTGTGGCAGGATGTGAGATAATGGGCCCAATTCTGTCATAGCAGTAGTAGCCACAATGTTGATAACAGCTGAAAAGATGGCTACAGCAGGGGCATCACCAGCATAGCTGAGAGAGAGAGATGTTCCTCCGTGTTCTGAGTCGTCATCCTTTTGCCAGGTCTCGGTGATGGTGCCGACCTCCTAGTGCCACTCCTTCTTCTCATGGCAGATCACAACCGGTGTGAAGATGTGGAGGAAGAGCAGGTAGTCAACACCCAGACCACCGTGCCGGCCTTGATGAAGTCCTTGTACTTCTCGGAGGGCACCGTGCAACATTCTGGACTCAATCACCCACCATCCCTCGTACTCTGGGAGATGCATAGATCATTCAGAAAACGCTCTGCCCATGTCTACAACATTCCTAACCTTGTCCCTGACAGGTATTTGCACCCTAACCGTAATCGGTGATGGCACTGTCCTTTGTTTGCATAATTTAAAGAATTAAATAAGTTAGTAATAGCTAACTGTCACAATAAATAGGGGATGTAGCATTTTACTGGCAGGGAAGCATGGCCAGACTCCATTCATGAAGGTTGTCATCATCACCAATTGAGTCAATGAATCATAATATGTGTAGATATTGCACATTATCTCCACAAGAGGGAGCTTTACAGGTCTCTTCATGGAATGGAGGATTGTTGTTTACATAACTATATAAATATTTACATTATCCTGGGGATTACCACAGATTGTCAGTTTAAAGTAATTAATTACGTAATTAGGTGATCTGTGGCACCAGATTCCAGGTGTCATGGACGATAAAATCATTGTTTTATATAACTAAACAATCAAATAATGAGTTCATGTAACATCATCCACTTCCCTAAGGTGGCTCCAAACCAGGCTCATGAACGATGCTGTCGTGATTAATTTAAATATTTTAACTACATAATTGATATTAAGATGGTCTATAATAATTGCCTCCCACATCGCGTCACCACAATCCACTGATCATGGATTATCTAATGTCCAATTTTAATAAACAAATAACAACATAACCAGAGGATGAAATGGTCTGCCATGCTCCACACAATTGAGTCTCAGTTGACTCCCACATGATTGTGGGAAATTCCAAGTTTAATCCCTTATTTAATCGCAGAGCAGAGTAGTAACATGTTTAAATGCTGAACTCTCATTGTGTATGCAGGATTTTTAGAAGATATCACATATTTAATGTTGGACGGCTGCCTCAAAAGAGATGGACTGAAATCTAACAATCGCTAAGTCTACTCTAACAAACGGATTATCACCTTCCTGAAGGAATTCAACAATGTCAAACTCACCTTTTTGATGAATAATCGTGAGTATATTATCTTTTGTTCCATAGTTTTACTTCTGAGGAAAGAGAGTATTCATAAACAGAAGTCTCTGAACTGTTTCTCCACAGCCTATGTCCTCTGATGAGGTAAACTTGCATTTGGTAACCAGTAAAAGCCGTAGGCAAACTTCCAGAGGTATGGCTATGACTTGGTTAGGCGAATCAAATGCTGTCATGAAAAGTTTTAGGAAATAGTTATCTTGGGAGACTGTAATGTCCCAAGATAACTCTTTCTCGAAGCTGCTCTCTCGTCCTTGGCCCATGATACCAGGATACAGAATGCAAGCAGGGTTGCCAGGCTACATTTATGAACCAACATTCTGTCACATTCTAGTGCCCCTCCCACAGGCTTAAAGGAGTATACCCACCGATGAACTAACCTTACAGCCTCACTGAGTTTCCCACAAAAACAAAGCAGGGCTCTTTCTTTTGAGTTCTACATATTTACCCGTCTCTCAAGCTACAACATGCCTATAGTGACATAAGCATGAAAACGAAAGCATCATTGTGCCATTCAAGTACAGTGATGAGTATTTTAAACCTGTTTTCTATGCTTCAATTTGCTAATTTCTAAATGGAAACAATACAGTTAATCGCCTCGACCATCACCCTTTTCCCTTTCTTGAAAATAAAATAAATTCCTCTTCATCCTCTTACCATTATAGGAGCTTGACCCCATGGTTTCTCAGAGTTGTGTAGATTTGCATTAGGCTGATGATTAAGGATTTTGAGCAGTGTCTTATGTTTCTTTCAGTCATTTTGGATTCCTCAATTGACTGTTCTCTACTAAGTCCTGTATCCTGCTTTCTAATATGGTTATTTAGAGTGATTAATTGTTGGTGGTGTGTCATGTTATCAGCCCGACAGAGTTCATTAGATGAGATTCCCTGATCAGGAGATTATTCAGTTATTCCATTTTTAAAATAGGTGGTCACTGTGTCCTTCATGGGTCAGTTCTGTTGCAACCTCTCAGAAACTGATGATGCGAAACAGTACAGTTTTTTAAAATCCTGTAATCATTCGATTGTTAAAAATCTACTATTACGTAATCAGTAATCAGTGCATAAGGCAGTGTCCCCCATTCTCTGGGCACTGCTTCTGGTACCGATCTCCTGCTCTGTCAATCCCACAACAGCCACATGAGGGATGACACCATCATTACTTACGCAATCAAGTAAGTTAAAAATTGGATAGTCCTCCATACTTAACTTTCAAAAGATGGAACCATGCTCCAGTGATTGTCAAGGAAGTAGTACTTAGATGATTAAAGAATGCCACGTGATTAACTCCCATGGAGGAATGGCCCGACTCCCGTCAAGAAGAACAACATCTTCATCGATTGAAATAATTAATATATAATGAAAAAATGATTGAAAAATGACATGGTGGTGCACACTTACATCCCACATGGAGTAGTCAGAATGATCTCTTCCTGGAATAATGATGTTTTTAAAAAATTAAATTGATAATTAATTAGTGGGCCTTTTATAGTAACACTGACGAGATGGCACCAAAGTCCTAAACCTATCGCTGATGTAAAGATCTATTTACACAGCTAAATGATGAAGTAATGAGATGATATTACATCATCAACTCCCACAATCTGACTCCAAAAGGGACTTAGGGTCCATAACATTACCTGTCTTGTAAATACGTCAATTAAATGATGAATTATTACCTAATTTCCTAGTTTAACAGTTAAAGAAGCAAGTGTAGTATTAGATTATGTGATGGTCTGGTACAACGGTCTCCCCTAAGGAGGCTCAAAACTCCAGTGATCACTGAATACATAATGACAGATTTTCATCATAAAATGAATAAACATTAAACAAGTGGATGGTGTTTTATGCGTGAGGCCTAAATGATTGCTCAATACTGAATAGACATTGAGTTCTTAATCTTAGATTTGAACGAAAAATGAATGAATAAAGAGAAAGTTTCTCATAATTCACCCTTAGAGAGATAACAAAATGATATCAACATTGATTTAAATAAGGAAAGGAAGAAATAAAGAAAGAATTCACAAGATACAATTTAA
This sequence comes from Phodopus roborovskii, assembly GCF_943737965.1. Lineage (NCBI taxonomy): Eukaryota > Metazoa > Chordata > Mammalia > Rodentia > Cricetidae > Phodopus > Phodopus roborovskii. The sequence goes on along the minus strand of NW_026125647.1, from coordinate 48,004 downwards.
CACCAACATGGTGGATCAAGACTACACTCTTCCTGGAGTAGAAATAGACAGATTTGAAGAATGAAATAATCAGATATTTAGATAGTCTGTCACACTTGTGTCACTCAAGGTGGCGCCAAACTTCAGGGATCACAGATTATATAATGAATGAATTTAATAATTACATCTTTAAATATGTAAGCCGTTGACCTTTTTTTTGTAACATCAATTCCTGGGCAGACTTGCCAGGTATGAAACTGTATGCTGTCATCACACAATTTTAAAATGCCATCAGTTAATCGTCAGATAATCATACTGTCTTGCGTGATGAATTGGCTTGAACTCATCACAAGCGCCTGAATGTCTGTTGTGTTGTGGCAGGATGTGAGATAATGGGCCCAATTCTGTCATAGCAGTAGTAGCCACAATGTTGATAACAGCTGAAAAGATGGCTACAGCAGGGGCATCACCAGCATAGCTGAGAGAGAGAGATGTTCCTCCGTGTTCTGAGTCGTCATCCTTTTGCCAGTTTTCGGTGATGGTGCCGACCTCCTAGTGCCACTCCTTCTTCTCATGGCAGATCACAACCGGTGTGAAGATGTGGAGGAAGAGCAGGTAGTCAACACCCAGACCACCGTGCCGGCCTTGATGAAGTCCTTGTACTTCTCGGAGGGCACCGTGCAACATTCTGGACTCAATCACCCACCATCCCTCGTACTCTGGGAGATGCATAGATCATTCAGAAAACGCTCTGCCCATGTCTACAACATTCCTAACCTTGTCCCTGACAGGTATTTGCACCCTAACCGTAATCGGTGATGGCACTGTCCTTTGTTTGCATAATTTAAAGAATTAAATAAGTTAGTAATAGCTAACTGTCACAATAAATAGGGGATGTAGCATTTTACTGGCAGGGAAGCATGGCCAGACTCCATTCATGAAGGTTGTCATCATCACCAATTGAGTCAATGAATCATAATATGTGTAGATATTGCACATTATCTCCACAAGAGGGAGCTTTACAGGTCTCTTCATGGAATGGAGGATTGTTGTTTACATAACTATATAAATATTTACATTATCCTGGGGATTACCACAGATTGTCAGTTTAAAGTAATTAATTACGTAATTAGGTGATCTGTGGCACCAGATTCCAGGTGTCATGGACGATAAAATCATTGTTTTATATAACTAAACAATCAAATAATGAGTTCATGTAACATCATCCACTTCCCTAAGGTGGCTCCAAACCAGGCTCATGAACGATGCTGTCGTGATTAATTTAAATATTTTAACTACATAATTGATATTAAGATGGTCTATAATAATTGCCTCCCACATCGCGTCACCACAATCCACTGATCATGGATTATCTAATGTCCAATTTTAATAAACAAATAACAACATAACCAGAGGATGAAATGGTCTGCCATGCTCCACACAATTGAGTCTCAGTTGACTCCCACATGATTGTGGGAAATTCCAAGTTTAATCCCTTATTTAATCGCAGAGCAGAGTAGTAACATGTTTAAATGCTGAACTCTCATTGTGTATGCAGGATTTTTAGAAGATATCACATATTTAATGTTGGACGGCTGCCTCAAAAGAGATGGACTGAAATCTAACAATCGCTAAGTCTACTCTAACAAACGGATTATCACCTTCCTGAAGGAATTCAACAATGTCAAACTCACCTTTTTGATGAATAATCGTGAGTATATTATCTTTTGTTCCATAGTTTTACTTCTGAGGAAAGAGAGTATTCATAAACAGAAGTCTCTGAACTGTTTCTCCACAGCCTATGTCCTCTGATGAGGTAAACTTGCATTTGGTAACCAGTAAAAGCCGTAGGCAAACTTCCAGAGGTATGGCTATGACTTGGTTAGGCGAATCAAATGCTGTCATGAAAAGTTTTAGGAAATAGTTATCTTGGGAGACTGTAATGTCCCAAGATAACTCTTTCTCGAAGCTGCTCTCTCGTCCTTGGCCCATGATACCAGGATACAGAATGCAAGCAGGGTTGCCAGGCTACATTTATGAACCAACATTCTGTCACATTCTAGTGCCCCTCCCACAGGCTTAAAGGAGTATACCCACCGATGAACTAACCTTACAGCCTCACTGAGTTTCCCACAAAAACAAAGCAGGGCTCTTTCTTTTGAGTTCTACATATTTACCCGTCTCTCAAGCTACAACATGCCTATAGTGACATAAGCATGAAAACGAAAGCATCATTGTGCCATTCAAGTACAGTGATGAGTATTTTAAACCTGTTTTCTATGCTTCAATTTGCTAATTTCTAAATGGAAACAATACAGTTAATCGCCTCGACCATCACCCTTTTCCCTTTCTTGAAAATAAAATAAATTCCTCTTCATCCTCTTACCATTATAGGAGCTTGACCCCATGGTTTCTCAGAGTTGTGTAGATTTGCATTAGGCTGATGATTAAGGATTTTGAGCAGTGTCTTATGTTTCTTTCAGTCATTTTGGATTCCTCAATTGACTGTTCTCTACTAAGTCCTGTATCCTGCTTTCTAATATGGTTATTTAGAGTGATTAATTGTTGGTGGTGTGTCATGTTATCAGCCCGACAGAGTTCATTAGATGAGATTCCCTGATCAGGAGATTATTCAGTTATTCCATTTTTAAAATAGGTGGTCACTGTGTCCTTCATGGGTCAGTTCTGTTGCAACCTCTCAGAAACTGATGATGCGAAACAGTACAGTTTTTTAAAATCCTGTAATCATTCGATTGTTAAAAATCTACTATTACGTAATCAGTAATCAGTGCATAAGGCAGTGTCCCCCATTCTCTGGGCACTGCTTCTGGTACCGATCTCCTGCTCTGTCAATCCCACAACAGCCACATGAGGGATGACACCATCATTACTTACGCAATCAAGTAAGTTAAAAATTGGATAGTCCTCCATACTTAACTTTCAAAAGATGGAACCATGCTCCAGTGATTGTCAAGGAAGTAGTACTTAGATGATTAAAGAATGCCACGTGATTAACTCCCATGGAGGAATGGCCCGACTCCCGTCAAGAAGAACAACATCTTCATCGATTGAAATAATTAATATATAATGAAAAAATGATTGAAAAATGACATGGTGGTGCACACTTAAATCCCACATGGAGTAGTCAGAATGATCTCTTCCTGGAATAATGATGTTTTTAAAAAATTAAATTGATAATTAATTAGTGGGCCTTTTATAGTAACACTGACGAGATGGCACCAAAGTCCTAAACCTATCGCTGATGTAAAGATCTATTTACACAGCTAAATGATGAAGTAATGAGATGATATTACATCATCAACTCCCACAATCTGACTCCAAAAGGGACTTAGGGTCCATAACATTACCTGTCTTGTAAATACGTCAATTAAATGATGAATTATTACCTAATTTCCTAGTTTAACAGTTAAAGAAGCAAGTGTAGTATTAGATTATGTGATGGTCTGGTACAACGGTCTCCCCTAAGGAGGCTCAAAACTCCAGTGATCACTGAATACATAATGACAGATTTTCATCATAAAATGAATAAACATTAAACAAGTGGATGGTGTTTTATGCGTGAGGCCTAAATGATTGCTCAATACTGAATAGACATTGAGTTCTTAATCTTAGATTTGAACGAAAAATGAATGAATAAAGAGAAAGTTTCTCATAATTCACCCTTAGAGAGATAACAAAATGATATCAACATTGATTTAAATAAGGAAAGGAAGAAATAAAGAAAGAATTCACAAGATACAATTTAACACCAACTTGGTGGATCAAGACTACACTCTTCCTGGAGTAGAAATAGACAGATTTGAAGAATGAAATAATCAGATATTTAGATAGTCTGTCACACTTGTGTCACTCAAGGTGGCGCCAAACTTCAGGGATCACAGATTATATAATGAATGAATTTAATAATTACATCTTTAAATATGTAAGCCGTTGACCTTTTTTTGTAACATCAATTCCTGGGCAGACTTGCCAGGTATGAAACTGTATGCTGTCATCACACAATTTTAAAATGCCATCAGTTAATCGTCAGATAATCATACTGTCTTGCGTGATGAATTCTGTTGGCTTGAACTCATCACAAGCGCCTGAATGTCTGTTGTGTTGTGGCAGGACGTGAGATAATGGGCCCAATTCTGTCATAGCAGTAGTAGCCACAATGTTGATAACAGCTGAAAAGATGGCTACAGCAGGGGCATCACCAGCATAGCTGAGAGAGAGAGATGTTCCTCCGTGTTCTGAGTCGTCATCCTTTTGCCAGGTCTCGGTGATGGTGCCGACCTCCTAGTGCCACTCCTTCTTCTCATGGCAGATCACAACCGGTGTGAAGATGTGGAGGAAGAGCAGGTAGTCAACACCCAGACCACCGTGCCGGCCTTGATGAAGTCCTTGTACTTCTCGGAGGGCACCGTGCATCATTCTGGACTCAATCACCCAGCATCCCTCGTACTCTGGGAGATGCATAGATCATTCAGAAAACGCTCTGCCCATGTCTACAACTTTCCTAACCTTGTCCCTGACAGGTATTTGCACCCTAACCGTAATCGGTGATGGCACTGTCCTTTGTTTGCATAATTTAAAGAATTAAATAAGTTAGTAATAGCTAACTGTCACAATAAATAGGGGATGTAGCATTTTACTGGCAGGGAAGCATGGCCAGACTCCATTCATGAAGGATGTCATCATCACCAATTGAGTCAATGAATCATAATATGTGTAGATATTGCACATTATCTCCACAAGAGGGAGCTTTACAGGTCTCTTCATGGAATGGAGGATTGTTGTTTACATAACTATATAAATATTTACATTATCCTGGGGATTACCACAGATTGTCAGTTTAAAGTAATTAATTACGTAATTAGGTGATCTGTGGCACCAGATTCCAGGTGTCATGGACGATAAAATCATTGTTTTATATAACTAAACAATCAAATAATGAGTTCATGTAACATCATCCACTTCCCTAAGGTGGCTCCAAACCAGGCTCATGAACGATGCTGTCGTGATTAATTTAAATATTTTAACTACATAATTGATATTAAGATGGTCTATAATAATTGCCTCCCACATCGCGTCACCACAATCCACTGATCATGGATTATCTAATGTCCAATTTTAATAAACAAATAACAACATAACCAGAGGATGAAATGGTCTGCCATGCTCCACACAATTGAGTCTCAGTTGACTCCCACATGATTGTGGGAAATTCCAAGTTTAATCCCTTATTTAATCGCAGAGCAGAGTAGTAACATGTTTAAATGCTGAACTCTCATTGTGTATGCAGGATTTTTAGAAGATATCACATATTTAATGTTGGACGGCTGCCTCAAAAGAGATGGACTGAAATCTAACAATCGCTAAGTCTACTCTAACAAACGGATTATCACCTTCCTGAAGGAATTCAACAATGTCAAACTCACCTTTTTGATGAATAATCGTGAGTATATTATCTTTTGTTCCATAGTTTTACTTCTGAGGAAAGAGAGTATTCATAAACAGAAGTCTCTGAACTGTTTCTCCACGGCCTATGTCCTCTGATGAGGTAAACTTGCATTTGGTAACCAGTAAAAGCCGTAGGCAAACTTCCAGAGGTATGGCTATGACTTGGTTAGGCGAATCAAATGCTGTCATGAAAAGTTTTAGGAGATAGTTATCTTGGGAGACTGTAATGTCCCAAGATAACTCTTTCTCGAAGCTGCTCTCTCGTCCTTGGCCCATGATACCAGGATACAGAATGCAAGCAGGGTTGCCAGGCTACATTTATGAACCAACATTCTGTCACATTCTAGTGCCCCTCCCACAGGCTTAAAGGAGTATACCCACCGATGAACTAACCTTACAGCCTCACTGAGTTTCCCACAAAAACAAAGCAGGGCTCTTTCTTTTGAGTTCTACATATTTACCCGTCTCTCAAGCTACAACATGCCTATAGTGACATAAGCATGAAAACGAAAGCATCATTGTGCCATTCAAGTACAGTGATGAGTATTTTAAACCTGTTTTCTATGCTTCAATTTGCTAATTTCTAAATGGAAACAATACAGTTAATCGCCTCGACCATCACCCTTTTCCCTTTCTTGAAAATAAAATAAATTCCTCTTCATCCTCTTACCATTATAGGAGCTTGACCCCATGGTTTCTCAGAGTTGTGTAGATTTGCATTAGGCTGATGATTAAGGATTTTGAGCAGTGTCTTATGTTTCTTTCAGTCATTTTGGATTCCTCAATTGACTGTTCTCTACTAAGTCCTGTATCCTGCTTTCTAATATGGTTATTTAGAGTGATTAATTGTTGGTGGTGTGTCATGTTATCAGCCCGACAGAGTTCATTAGATGAGATTCCCTGATCAGGAGATTATTCAGTTATTCCATTTTTAAAATAGGTGGTCACTGTGTCCTTCATGGGTCAGTTCTGTTGCAACCTCTCAGAAACTGATGATGCGAAACAGTACAGTTTTTTAAAATCCTGTAATCATTCGATTGTTAAAAATCTACTATTACGTAATCAGTAATCAGTGCATAAGGCAGTGTCCCCCATTCTCTGGGCACTGCTTCTGGTACCGATCTCCTGCTCTGTCAATCCCACAACAGCCACATGAGGGATGACACCATCATTACTTACGCAATCAAGTAAGTTAAAAATTGGATAGTCCTCCATACTTAACTTTCAAAAGATGGAACCATGCTCCAGTGATTGTCAAGGAAGTAGTACTTAGATGATTAAAGAATGCCACGTGATTAACTCCCATGGAGGAATGGCCCGACTCCCGTCAAGAAGAACAACATCTTCATCGATTGAAATAATTAATATATAATGAAAAAATGATTGAAAAATGACATGGTGGTGCACACTTAAATCCCACATGGAGTAGTCAGAATGATCTCTTCCTGGAATAATGATGTTTTTAAAAAATTAAATTGATAATTAATTAGTGGGCCTTTTATAGTAACACTGACGAGATGGCACCAAAGTCCTAAACCTATCGCTGATGTAAAGATCTATTTACACAGCTAAATGATGAAGTAAAGAGATGATATTACATCATCAACTCCCACAATCTGACTCCAACAGGGACTTAGGGTCCATAACATTACCTGTCTTGTAAATACGTCAATTAAATGATGAATTATTACCTAATTTCCTAGTTTAACAGTTAAAGAAGCAAGTGTAGTATTAGATTATGTGATGGTCTGGTACAACGGTCTCCCCTAAGGAGGCTCAAAACTCCAGTGATCACTGAATACATAATGACAGATTTTCATCATAAAATGAATAAACATTAAACAAGTGGATGGTGTTTTATGCGTGAGGCCTAAATGATTGCTCAATACTGAATAGACATTGAGTTCTTAATCTTAGATTTGAACAAAAAATGAATGAATAAAGAGAAAGTTTCTCATAATTCACCCTTAGAGAGATAACAAAATGATATCAACATTGATTTAAATAAGGAAAGGAAGAAAGAAAGAAAGAATTCACAAGATACAATTTAACACCAACTTGGTGGATCAAGACTACACTCTTCCTGGAGTAGAAATAGACAGATTTGAAGAATGAAATAATCAGATATTTAGATAGTCTGTCACACTTGAGTCACACAAGGTGACGCCAAACTTCAGGGATCACAGATTATATAATGAAAGAATTTAATAATTACATCTTTAAATATGTAAGCCGTTGACCTTTTTTTGTAACATCAATTCCTGGGCAGACTTGCCAGGTATGAAACTGTATGCTGTCATCACACAATTTTAAAATGCCATCAGTTAATCGTCAGATAATCATACTGTCTTGCGTGATGAATTCTGTTGGCTTGAACTCATCACAAGCGCCTGAATCTCTGTTGTGTTGTGGCAGGACGTGAGATAATGGGCCCAATTCTGTCAGCAGTAGTAGCCACAATGTTGATAACAGCTGAAAAGATGGATACAGCAGGGGCATCACCAGCATAGCTGAGAGAGAGATGTTCCTCCGTGTTCTGAGTCGTCATCCTTTTGCCATGTCTCGGTGATGGTGCCGACCTCCTAGTGCCACTCCTTCTTCTCATGGCAGATCACAACCGGTGTGAAGATGTGGAGGAAGAGCAGGTAGTCAACACCCAGACCACCGTGCCGGCCTTGATGAAGTCCTTGTACTTCTCGGAGGGCACCGTGCATCATTCTGGACTCAATCACCCAGCATCCCTCATACTCTGGGAGATGCATAGATCATTCAGAAAACGCTCTGCCCATGTCTACAACTTTCCTAACCTTGTCCCTGACAGGTATTTGCACCCTAACCGTAATCGGTGATGGCACTGTCCTTCATTTGCATAATTTAAAGAATTAAATAAGTTAGTAATAGCTAACTGTCACAATAAATAGGGGATGTAGCATTTTACTGGCAGGGAAGCATGGCCAGACTCCATTCATGAAGGATGTCATCATCACCAATTGAGTCAATGAATCATAAAATGTGTAGATATTGCACATTATCTCCACAAGAGGGAGCTTTACAGGTCTCTTCATGGAATGGAGGATTGTTGTCTACATGAGTATACAAATATTTACATTATCTTGGGGATTAACACAGATTGTCAATTTAAATTCATTAATTATGTAATTAGATGATCTGTGGCACCAGATCAGGTGTCATGGACGATATAATCATTGTTTTATCTAATTACATAATCAAATAATGAGTTCATGTAACATAATCCACTTTCCTAGGTGGCTCCAAACCAGGCTCATGAATGATGCTGTCGTGATTAATTTAAATATTTTAACTACACAATTGATATTAAGATGGTCTATAATAATTGCCTGCCACATCCCGTCACTGCAATCCACTGATCATGGATTATCTAGTGTCCTATTTTAATAATCAAATAACAACATAATCAGAGGATGAAATGGTCTGCCATGCTCCACACAATTGCCTCTCAGTTGACTCCCACATGATTGTGGGAAACTCCCAGGTTCATCCCTTATTTAATCGAAGAGCAGAGTAGGAACATGTTTAAATGCTGAACTGTCATTGTGTATGCAGGGTTTTTAGAAGATATCACATATTTAATGTTGGGCGGCTGCCTCAAAAGAGATGGACTGAAATCCAATAATCAATAAGTCCACTCTAACAAACGGATTATCACAATCCTGAAGGAAGTCAACAATGGCAAACTCAACTTTTGATGAATAAATGTGAGTCTTATTATCTTTGTGTCCATAATATTACTTGTTAGGAGAGAGAATTCAGAAACAGAAGACTTTGAACTGTTTGTCCAGAGACGATGTTCTCTCATGATTAGGTAATCTTGAATTTGGTAACCAGTTAAAGCTGTAGGCAAACTTCCAGATATTTGGCTGTGACTTGGTTAGGCGAATCAAATGCTGTCATTGAAAGTTTTTGGAGATAGTTATCTTGGGAGACTGTAATGTCCCATGACAATTCTTTCTCGAAGCTGCTCTCTGGTCCTTGCCCATGCCACTAGGATACAGAATGGAAGCAGGGTTGCCAGGCAACATTTATGAACCAACATTCTGTCACATTCTAGTGCCCCTCCCACATGCTAAAAGGAGCATACCCACCGATGAACTAACCTTACCACACCACTGAGTTTGTCACAAACACAAAGCAGGGCTCTTTCTTTTGAGTTTTACATATATACCCATCTCTCAAGCTACAAAATGCCTATAGTGACATAGGCATGGCAATGAAAGCATCATTATGCCATTCAAGTACAATGATGAGTATTTTGAACCTGTTTTCTATGCTGCAATTTTCTAATTTCTAGAAAAGAAACAATAAAATTAATTGCCTCAACCATAATCCTTTTCCCTTTCTTGAAAATAAAATAAACTCCTCTTCATCCTCTTACCTTTAGAGGAGCTTGATCCCATGGTTTCTCAGAGTTGTGTAGATTTGCATTAGGCTGATGATTAAGGATTTTGAGCAGTGTCTTATGTTTCTTTCAGTCATTTTGGATTCCTCAATTGATTCTTCTCTATTAAGTCCTGTATCCTGCTTTCTAATTTGGTTATTTAGAGTGATTAATTGTTGGTGGTGTGTCATGTTATCAGCCCGACAGAGTTCATTAGATGAGATTCCCTGATCAGGAGATTATTCAGTTATTCCATTTTTAAAATAGGTGGTCACTGTGTCCTTCATGGGTCAGTTCTGTTGCAACCTCTCAGAAACTGATGATGCGAAACAGTACAGTTTCGTGTAATCATTCGATTGTTAAAAATCTACTATTACGTAATCAGTAATCAGTGCATAAGGCAGTGTCCCCCATTCTCTGGGCACTGCTTCTGGTACCGATCTCCTGCTCTGTCAATCCCACATGACCATCATTACTTACACAATCAAGTAAGTTAATAATTGGATAGTCCTCCCTACTTAACTTTCATAAGATGGAACCAAACTCCAGTGATTGTCAAGGAAGGAGTACTTAGATGATTAAATACTGCTACGTGATTAAGTCCCATGGAGGAATGGCCCTACTCCAGTCAAGAAGAACAACATCTTCATCGATTCAAATAATTAATATATAATGAAAAATGATTGAATAATGTCTTGGTGGTGCATATTTAAAACCCACATGGAGTAGTTAGACTGACCTCTTCCTGGAATAATGATTTATTTATAAAATTAAATTGATAATTAACTAGCTGGCGTTTTATATTAACACTGACGAGATGGCACCAAAGTCCTAAAACTATCGCTGATGTAATGACCTACTTACAGAGCTAAATGATGAAGTAATGAGATGATGTTACATCGTCTACTCACAAAATCTGACTCCAAAAGGGACTTAGGGTCCATAACATTACCTGTTTTTCAAATACGTTAATTAAATGATGAATTATTATTTAATTTCCTAGTTTAACAGGTAAATAAGTAAGTGTACTATTAGATGATGCTATGTTCTGGCACGATGGACTCCCCTAAGGAGGCTTAAATCTTCACTGGTAACTGAATACATAAGGACAGATTTTCATAATTCAATGAATAAACATTAAACTAGTGGATGGTGTTTTATGTGTGAAACCTAAAGATTGATCAACACTGAAGAGTCATTGAGTTCTTAATCATACATTTGAACAATAAAATGAATGAATGAAAAGATAATTTCTCATAATTCACCCCTAGAGAGATAACAAAATGATATCAACAATGATTTAAATAAATAAATAATGAAACCACAAGAGACATTTTAACACCAACAAGGGGGCTCCAGACTCCACTCTTCCTGGAGTAGAAAAAGGCAGATTTAAATAATGAAAGCATCAGATTGTTAGATCGTCTGTCACACTTGATTCACACAAGGTGGCACCACACTTCAGGGTTCACAGATTATATAATGAAACAATTTAATGATTACATCTTTACATATCAAAGTCTTTGAACTTTTTCGTATCATCAATACCTGGGCAGACTTGCCAGATATGAAAACGGATGCTGTCATCACGGATTTTTAATATTCCATCAGTTAATCATCAGATAATCATACTTTCTTGCCTGGTGAGTTCTGTTGGCCTGACATCCTCACCAGTGCCTGAATCTCTGTTGTGTTGCGGCAGGACCTGAGGTAATTGGCCCATTCCTGGCATACCAGTAGTAGCCAAAATGTTGATATCAGCTGAAAACGTGGCTGCAGCAGGGGCATCAACAGCATAGATGAGAGAGAGATGTTCTTCTGTGTTCTGAGTCGTCATCCTTTTGCCGGGTCTCGGTGATGGTGCCGACCTGCTAGTGCCACTACATCTTCTAGATGTAGACCACAACCGATGTGAAGATGTGGAGGAAGAACAAGTAGTCAACACCCAGACCCCCATGCAGACCTTGGTAAAGTTCTTTTACTTCTCGGAGGGCACCAAGCAATCTTCTGGACTCTGTTCTCCAGCATTCCTAGTGGTCTGGAAGACGCATAGACATTCAGAACATGCTCTGCCCATGTCTACAAGTTTCCTCAATTGTCGCTGACAGATATTTGCAACCTAAAAATGATCGGTGTTGGCATTGTCTGTCGTTTAAGTAATATAAAGAATTAAATAAGTCAGTGATAGCTAACTGTCCCAATAAAGAGGTGATGTAGCATTTAACTTGCAGGGAGGTATGGCCAGACTCCAGTATGAAGAATGTCATCATCATCCTTTGAAACCATGAATCATAAACTGTGATGATATTGCACATTAACGCCACAAGAGGGAGCTTTACGGGTCTCTTCATGGAATGGAGGATTGTTGTTTACATAATTACACTCATATTTACATTATCTTGGGGATTAACACAGATTGTCAATTTAAATACATTAATCATGTAATTAGATGATCTGTGGCACCAGATTCCAAGTGTCATGGACGATATGATGAAACATCCTTCATATTTACACTTCGATGACACCCAATATAAATCATAAAAAGTTGAGTTTGTGACTAAACAGCTGGGAGTCCCTGCTCTATTAGCTTATTAGAACTTGATTAAAAGTTAAGCTCTGAATTTTTATATTGTAAATTAATTGTTTATATCTTTAAGTAGTATATGTCTTGGGGTAGAGAGATGTGGCAGAGGTTAAGAATAAGAGTACTGGCTGATCTTCTAGAAGTCCTGAGTTCAATCCCCAGCAACTAAATTGTGGCTCACAGACATTTATAATGTGATGTGGTATCCTCTTTGGGTGTGCAGACTTGTATGCAGGCAGAACACTGTATGCATAATTAATAAATAAATGTTCAAAAAAGACTTATATATCTTTATATGTTTAAATCTTTATTTAGGAGCCATATTCAGGCTGCCTTTACTGCCAAGCTCACAAAGTTTTCTTAGCCAAGCCATCAATAGAATTAGAGATCTGAGAAGAAAAAAATTATATGCTACTTTTGAATCTATTAAAAAAATCACAGGGACCGTTCCTTTTATTCTTAGCCATAACCAATTTTCTATGGCATTGAGGGGAGAAATTTTTCACCAATGTGAGAGGTGGTTTTATTTTTTTTTATTTTTATTTTTTCGTGTGGAACCTGGAATTGGAAAAGTCTGAACTTATTTTGTCTAGACAAAGGTGCACACAATATTCTAGTACCCTGCAGCCTCTACACTACCCAGTCCAAGCTGGGTCCTTTCATGCTGCAGGCATTGTGTTTCAGCATCTTGCTCCCTGGTCAGTGTCATCACAATCCATGCTGCCCCACAGTGTTCTTTAGAGACCTTTGGTCATTGTTAGGTTCTGTGATTCTTTGTCTGAAATTATTACAGCTTTTTAGTTAATATTTACATGCCTTAGGACTTTTCCATCATGCCCTGAGAGATGCAGAATAAAATAGAGATCTTCCTATTAAACAGGGACGAGGGAATGCAATTGTCTGAGGTCAGGGCCTTTGTGTAGGTGTTTTTTCATATCCTGAGAACACAGCTCTTACTCCTGCTGACTTTCTAGTGTTCTCCCATTTCCTTCCATTTCCTCTTGAAAGCAGTAAAGAGGTAGCAATTCTTTATAAGAAGTTTACATAGAATAAGACATAAGTTAAGCAAGACCTCTCTGACCCAGGTTTTATCTTCTCTTTGTTCTGTCTTTCCTACCTTCCTCATCTTCTGGCACATCTGTGTCAGAACCTGTCATTAAAGTGTGACCTGCTGTTGCATGTCACTGGTGTACTATGAAATCATTATGGTACTTTTCTGTTGAAGTCTTTCATGGCCTTACTGGTCCGACTTGCAGTTTCGTGACCCTATTTAAATTCTTCAAATTGTCTGCTGGCATCTCAACTTGGAAGAACTTAAAAGTGGCAGCAATTGTGGAATGCAAAATATGTTTTAGGACCCAGACAGTCATGATGAATGCCTTTAATCCCAGTCCTCAGAGGGCACATGCAGGCCAATTTCTGTGAGTTTGAGACTAGTGTGCTCTATAGAGCTAGCCCCGCTACAACTAAGGCTATAGCACAGGAACCTGAGAAACTCTGTCCCAGAAAATTATCTGTTGTAGGCCTTCTCCTCTTTGAACATTAGTGAGAGATGGTTGCATGCTATCATTACAGATGTTGTTTGTTTGTTTGTTTGTTTGTTTTCTTTCTTTTAACCTCTTTAGTCTATGCAGCCATTTCTTACTGGAAAGGCAAAGTCTAGAACAGCTTTTCTCCCAGCATTTTAGAATTAATTTTCTGAGACATGATTTCTCATTGACAATGGTTGCTTTGATCCATCCCAGTATGTTGCTTTCCAGGACACTGTATTCTTTCATCTTAAACACACCTCATTAAATTAAGAGACTTTATACCCTCAGAAGGTAGAAGGTTTTTTTTTTTTGACCAAGCATCTTAAACACCTAATTTGAGGATACCAATTACTTTTAAGGTGATATTTAATAAATGGAACACATTAACTTGTAACACTGCACATTGATTAAAAATATAATCCACCTCTACATCACAAATGATTTCAATGGCAATGAGATAAAGTATGGCCCCAGTGTTTTAAAATTGTCCATATGAGTTATAAAGTTGACTGTCCATTGCACTTACAGCAAAAAGATTTGCATGTGGAACATGGATGCTACCTTCAGACCAGAATAGAAATAATAGTTTATTGCATGTACTGCAAGGAGAAACAGGGTGGATGTCAGTTATTGTATTAATCATAAAAAATGGCCATGATTGCTGCATTGTGATGATTTGAATGTGATTGCACCTATAATCTCATAGGGAATGGCAGTAGTATAAGGAGGAGCTTTGGTGCAGTGACTTTGGCATTTTAAGAAGAAGAGTATCACTGGTCATGGGTTTTGGGGTTTCCTAGGCTTTGGATATGGGCAAGTATACAAGATGTCTTACTGAGGCCTGCATATCAAGATGTAGCCAGCACCATATTCTTCTTGAAATCATGCTCCCTGCTATGATGAAAATGGACTCAATTTCTGAAACTGTGAGACAATCCAATTAAATTTTTTTTTAAATAAAATGTGTGGGGGATTTCTTTCTTGCAAGTAGAGTGATGATTCATCCCTGATTGTCAATGGCGAGTCTAGGGTTGGAATCCCTGACTGGGAGAGTATTACCAAGGAGGCAGAGACAGGTTGATCTCTGTGAGTTAGGGACCAGGCTGTTCTACAAGAGCTAGTTGCAAGACAATCTTAAAAGTCACAGAAAAACCCTGTCATGAAAAACAACAGAACGTGTTGTGGTGGTCTTAGAACTTATACACAGGAATAAAAATCCTAACTTATATAGATTCAGTGGTTTTCTTCTTTAAATACTCAGGGTGTATTGAATCATGTCATGTGAATGAAGACAGACCAGATTTGTAGAATAAAATTTGGATATATTGAGCTGGGTGTAGCCAATGGTGTGATGTCATTGAGCTTTGCATTGATCACAGCTACTCTTGCCTTTGCTACCTCATGCTGGGAAGAAACTCCTACAATTCCTTTAGGAAAAAGCTTTGAATGTTCATTTAGAAGGAAATATAAAGTTTACTTATTGACTGTTTTCCAATTCCCCAGGCAAATGACCACAGGAATATGTAAGAATTGAGTTCATTTAACAACTTTGAAGCTGGTGTAGGCACAGTGCAGAAAGAGGTGGGGGAAAGAAGGAACATGTGCAATTTCTTGCTTTCCTTTGGTGGAAATATCAGTGTGGAGCCTATAATCAATTGTAGATGGTTTACACAATGTCTGACTGGCCATTTCTTGGTGTCCATAGACAAGGACAATCAATAATCTTGATAAAGTACTGATGTGATAATGAAACCGAATTGCTGACTTTCATATAGAAGATACAATGAAATCCACAGCCCAATAGCATGGTCACTGTGTAAGCTTCAGAGCCTAGCTGTCATTTATGCAGGGACAGCAATGGAAGATGTGCCCTGTGCTGACCTGGGCAATGGCCCTTTTCCTCTTATCCTCCCTGAGTGTAGGTTCCCTTGGGGGAGTGAAATCTCTGTGTCCACACTGGGCTGTGGTGGCGCACAACTTTTATTCAAGCATTTGACAGGGAGAGGCAAGAAACTATGTGATTTTGAGGCCAGTATGATTTTCAAAGAGAGTTATAGTGTGGGTCCCAAACATAAAGTGACACACCCAAACCTAAAGAGACACCCTGCTTTGAAAACCAAAGGAAAAAAAAAACAAAACAAACAAACCAAAGGGAAACAAATATTGTTGTTCAATATGAATGACAAGGATTCTTTTGGTATATATTGGGAACATCCAAGGGAAAAACTGAAAGTTTGTTTATGGAATTCATGAATATTGCATTCTACATTCAGATTTGTCTTTATGTGTCACACACAGTTTATAAACCAGTGGAAATATGTCATTGGAATCATCTTTCTTCAATACATGCTCACAGCTCTTTTACCTTTCCACACTCACTAGCTACCATAGCATGTTTCAGGAAAGTTGAGTTCCTGGGAAAAAGGAATTTCTTATTTGCAGTTTCCTCAAGTGTGCATGGTGTTTAGTGGGTGGACAGGCATTGTAAATGTGTTCAGAAGCTGAAATTAAATCATTCTTCTGTATTAATATTTGTGTGGGCATCATGGGGCTGGTTTTGCCTTAAACCACAAGGAGCCTTGCAGAAGCTTAGAAAGATATTACCCCCATTTTTAGAGAGAGATCTAAACCATGAGGCATCTCCATTTGGAAAAATGTCAGTACGTGGAGGAACAGAAGCAAAAGAGAGTGCACATTCTTCTGAATTAATTTTGTGGGAGTTATGAATTCTTTTTATTTAAGATCTAAACAACTGGCATGATGTGTAGCTGGTTAACATTGTTCGAGATCTTGGTTTTCCTGGCTGAGTTTCCTCTGGTGTTTTGATAAAAAGTTGATTATATTTTCCAGCTTTTGTTCTTGTCATTGTCTCTGCATCTCCCCTTTATCCTTTCCCAAATATTGTACACCTTCTTGAGCACC
The DNA here is from genome assembly GCF_943737965.1 of Phodopus roborovskii. Lineage (NCBI taxonomy): Eukaryota > Metazoa > Chordata > Mammalia > Rodentia > Cricetidae > Phodopus > Phodopus roborovskii. Next base: position 31,104 of record NW_026125647.1, on the reverse strand, counting down.
ATACATTTGTTGTAAATATTAAAGTCTCAGTATGTCAAAGTATGACCTGAACGTTTCTGGGATTTCTTCTGTGTCCATTGTTATGTCCCCATTTTCATTTCTGATTTTATGAATTTGCATGTTCTCTCTCTGCTTTTTCATTAGTTTGGCTAAAGTTTTGTCTAGGTTGTTGATTTTCTTGTAAAACCAACCCTTTGTAATATTGTTTTTTTGCATTGTTTCCCTGGTTTTTGTTTTATTGATTTCAGGCCTCAAATTTATTATTTTCTGGTGTCTACTCTTCCTGTGTGAGTTTGCTTCTTTTTGTCCTAATGCTTTCATTTGGGGGGGGCAGTTAATTCTCTATTGAAACTATCCTCTGTTTTTTTTTTTTTCATATGGGCACATAGTGCAATGAACTTCTCTGGTACCACTGCTTTCAAGGTGTCCCTTTAGTTTGGGTATGTTGTGTCCTCATTCTTGTTGAATTTTAGGATGTCCTTAATTTCTATATTTCTTATTTGACACAGGTATGGTGCAATTGAACATTTTTAAATTTCCATGAGTTTGTAGGGTTTCTGCGATTTGTGTTGTTGTTGTAATCCAATTTTTAAAGCATGCTGGTCATATAAGATACAGGGGACTATTCCAATTCTCTTGTAATTCTCTTGTATCTGTTGAGGTTTGTTATGCCACCTACTATTTGGTCAATTTTAGAGAAGGTTTCAAGTGGAGTAGGGAAGAACTTATATTCTTTTGTGTTTGGATGAAATGTTCTATAGATGTCTGTTAAACCCAATTGAGACGAAACTTCTGTTAATTCTTTTGTTACTTTGTTAAGTTTGTGATTGGTGGTCCTGTCTAGTGGTGACAGTGGTGTGTCGAAGTCTCCCAATATAAATGTGTGACGTTTTATGTGAGGTTTGAGTTTTAGTAGAGTTTCTTTTATGAATGTGGTTGCCTTTGTATTGAAATCATAGTTGTTCAGAATTGAAACATTGTGTTGATGGATTTCTCCTGTGGTGGACATGGAATGACTTTTTTAATCTATTTTGATTAATTTTGATTGGACGTTTAACTTGTTAGAATTTAGGATAGCTGCACCTGTTTGCTTCTTGGGTCCATTTGATTGGAAGATCTTTTCTTAGCCTGAGGTAATATCTATCTTTGAAGCTTAGATGTATTTCTTATATGTAGCAGTGAGATGGAGTCTGGCTTCATATCCACTTTGTTCGCTTGTGTCTTTTTACAAGCAAGTTAAGACCACTAATGTTGAAGGAGAGTAAGGACCATGGATCATTAATGCTTGCTTGTTTTAGATTTGTTGCTGGCAGTGGTATTGTGAATTTATCAGTCCTGCTTTACCCTTGATTTGTGGTGCAGTGGATGATCTTTTGCCTACATCTTTGTGAGAATAGTTAACTTTCTTGGGTTGGTGTTTTCCTTCCAAATCGTTCTGTATGACTGGATATGTAGATATGTATTGTGACAATCTGGCTTTGTCATTAAACATTTTGTTCTCTCCGTCTATAGTGATTGACAGTTTTGTTGGGTATAGTAGCCTGGGCTGACATCCGTGGATAACTACTACAAAGTACTTGTAGAACATCTATCAAGGACCTTCTCATCTTGATGCTTTCCATGGAGTAGTCAGGTGTAATTTTCATAGGTCTTCCTTTATATGTTACCTGGAATATTTCCTTCACTGCTCTTAATGTAATTTTTTATTTGTATGGTTAGATGTTTTGATTATGATATGTTGAGTTTTTTTTTTTTTTTTTTTTTTTTTTTTTGGTGTTTGGTGTGCTCATTGTACTTTCATGGGCATGCACTTCTTCAGATTGTGAAAGTTATCCATAATGATTTTGTGAAAATGTTTTTGGCACCTTTGAGCTGGGCTTCCTCACCTTCCTCTAAGCCTATTATTCTTAAGATTAGCCTTTTCATGGTGTCCCAGGTGTTTTGTGTTCAGGATTTGTTGGATTTATAATTTTCTTTGGTCGATGAATTTACTTATTCTACTTTATCTTCTGTGCCTGAGATTCCCAATTCCACCTCTTGAATTCTGTTGGTTATGCTTGCATCTGTAGTTCCTGATCATTTGCCCAGTTTTTCTATTTCCAGCATTCCTTTGGTTTACGTTTTATTTATTGTCTCCCTTTCCGTTTTCAAGTCTTGAAGCATTTCCTTCACCTGCTTGTTTTTTCTGGCTTTCTGTATTTTCTTCAAGAAATTTGTTCATTTTTTCCATTTTTTGTTTGTTTTTTCTTCCATTTCTTTAAGGTATTTTCTCCCATCTTCTTTGAGGGCCTCTATCATTTCTTATGGCAATAATTTTTAATTTGTTCTTTTCTACTTCATCTGCTTTGCTGTTTACCGGTCTATTTAGTGTAGATTCCACAGATTCTGGTGCTGTTATTCTTTTCGTTCTTTTGTTAGGTGTTTTATTGTATTTCCATCTTCCCATAGATACTTCCCCGGTGTGTTTTGGTGGGTCAGAAGTTTGATGTATGTAGCTCTGGGTGGTCCAATCACTCTAGGAGTTCTCTCCACAGGCAGGGCCCTGCAATGGGACTATAAGTTCAGATTCCAGCTGAAGACTGGCAATGCAAGTCAAAGATTGTGAAGGCTGTGACCCAGGATGTTCCTTAAGCTGATAGGCAGATCTAGCCTGGGCCTGGCACTCTCCAGCTGAGGCCTCTTTGGCAGAGACCCTACAATGGTGGTCAGGGATCCATCCTGCAAGAACTCAGAGTGGTCCCATGGAGACAGGGTCCGAAAATACATTTGAGGACTCTAGCCAAGGCCTGGCAATGGATGACAAATACTGGGCTGATACTCAGGATGTTTCTGCACTGACAGGCAGATCTAGCTGGGACCTGGCCCTCTCCAGCTAAGGTCTCTTTAGCAGAGGCACTACAATGGGGGCCCTTTCACTCATTACTTTAACAATTTAAAAAGCCTCATTGAGATTATTGATTTTTCTAAATCCAATCCTACATATTTGCTTCATATTACATAAAGCAACTCATATTGGAGGAAACTGTTAAGACTTTAAACACCTAAGAACCTGGGTTACAGGAATGAATACTCACAATATTGTTTATTCACAGGTGAAAATATGTTTGGTTAATGATTTGATTTAATTTTAATCATGTAATACCAGTGCATGGATTTGTGTTTGCTCACACTTGTTCCCAAGAATGTTAGCCTCTTGAGTTATTCTTGTAGCAAAAACTACAGAATTTTATCAAAATCCTGACATGGGTCCTGGCAATGAACATTCCATATTTTTTTTCTCGTCCATATCTCTAACCCTGTCTCTATGCTTTCTCTATTTTCTTGATATGAAGTGATAGGGAAGAGCTCATGAAAGAGGTAATCAAAGTCATGCAAACAATTTTGTGAAGATGTTAGCCATCATACTTTTCTTTAATTTCAATAATCAAAATGGTTTTTTTTTGTTTAGCATGGTTCTTACTAAGTTCACTACACCCAAGATAAATGACAAACTGGTCAGTCCTTCTGATGTAATCTGCAACCCAAGAGAGAAAGACAGAGAGATGGGGGAGAGAGAGACAAAGAGACAGAGAAAGAAAGACAGCATGAGGAGCGAGAGGGAGAGGAAAGAGAGATAATGAGAGCAAGAGAGATGTCAACCCAAGCTTCTCCACCTTCAGGTTTCATACTCTGTACCAAGGGAACAGCATATAAAATTGGGGAAGATACCTCCCCTATGACTGGTGGCTGTGCTTGAAGCTCGGATTGGCTACCAAAGCCTGAGTTACAGGACTAAATGAACAGAAAAGACACAGAACTTGAGGGCAGGTTTGGATCAGGACTACCAAACATTCTAAACTCTTTGAATAGATATAGAAGCCATTAGGGTTTCCAAGCAACAACCCAGCCTCCCTGGGTATGCAGACATTAGTTTAAGTATGGCTTCTTATTCTTGCCAGGGATGATATGGAGAGGAAGGATTCAGGAGTTTGTGGGATTGCTTTTAGCAGGAGGTGTGGTTTACAAGGTTTCCCTTAGCTGCCATCCTGTAGATCGTCGGCACCTATTCCTTGAGAGATGGACAAAGTAGGTTGTGCAAAGCTTCAGCCTTAACATTGAGCTGCAGTTCTGAGAGAGGGTCTTCGAGTCCTGGCAGTATTTGGTAGCACTGTTCCAAGCCCTACCTTCAGGGTGTCACGGGGGGTGGGCACTCCTCTGGATTCACCTCAGTTCAGACTTCACCCTTGAAAGGCCTGCCATTGTTTCCTCATAGTAGTGGAAAGGGACAAGGTCTCCTGACAAAATTGGGAGCATTGGTTGAGGGGAGGGAGAGTTAGGAGAAGAAAATGGGAGAGGAGAACAAGAGGCATCAAGAAGACTGAGTTTTGGAAACAATAGAGGAGAGCAACAAAAGAGATACCATATTAGATGGAGGTATAATAGGTGGTAAGAGAAATCTGACACTAGGAAAATGTCCAGAGATCTACAAGGATGACCCCAAATAAGAATATAAGCAATAGTACAGAGGCTACCTTGAATGCCCTTCCCTATAATGAGATTGATATCTACCTTATAGGATATTCTAGAGCCTTCATCTAGTAGTTGACTGAAACAGAAGCAAAAATACTCAGCTAAGCACTAAGTGGAACTCCTGGAATCCAGTTGCAGAGAGGGAGAAGTTATGAGTACAGGGATCAAGACCAGGTTGGAGATACCCTCAGACTCACCTAAGTAAAACAGTGTGGTGCTCATGAACCCCAGTCTGATAGTTGGGAAAACATAATATGACTGACCTAACACCCCTAAAAGTGCATCTCATTTAGAAGGCATAGGAAGTGTAAGGGACCTCTGGCAGTGGAATCAGGGTGTACCCTTGATGTATGAAAGACTTCAGGAGCCCATTCCCTATGGACAGATACTCAGTCTAGACACAAGGGGTTGGGCCTTGTCCCTGCCCCAAATGACTTTTGGATTAGTGCATATATGAGAGGGAGAGGGAAAAGATATGGATATGTAAAATAACTTTGATTCTATTTTAACAGAATTCATTAAAAGTAAGAATAGGAAATAAGGTGGGGTGAATAACTTAGCTAACATTTGCTGGTGCCATGGCCCTAAAGACCAAGAGCTTAGGAAGGATTATGGACACTGTCCTCAAGCAGTCACAGACTAACTTTGACTGTGGTATGAAAACCATACCCCAGGGACAACTTTCATCTTGGGTGACTGTGAAATCCTATAATTCCTACCTCCACTCTCTAAGAACCATTACTAAAGGCATCTGCGACTATGACTGGCTTCACGGCTTCAAGTTTACTTAGTGAGACATTAGAATGATGTGATGAATAACAAGAAGAGTTACACTTAACTGTGTAAAAAACCTCATTTCTGTGAACCTGGCTGTCACCATTAGCAGTAATATATAGAACCCTTCCAAGGTATTTGGTGAGATTTAACAGACTAAATGATAAGGAAAAATAATATTTCCCATATTTGAAAGACAACTGACTTTGAGGCAGAAACCCTGAACTTAATGCATACCATCTTCTGTTACTGAAGTTAGGACCAGTGCCTGTTGTCTGGCTACACTAACAACCAGGCTCAGTCATTCATCATAAGTGAGCCAAGCTAATGAACTAACTTCTCTGTTGACAAGCCAAACTACAATGCCAACTCTCTGGATTCAAGTTGGACAGATATCACTCATGTCCTAGGACAGACTAATCTATAATGTGAATTTTATTTAAGACAGGATGTCACAGTAATACTATACTTCAAAAGAAGAGAAAAAAATACAAAAGTAAAATTAATGAAAATTTAAAGCATATTTATTCAGTTTGAGTACTTATGAAAAATAAAACAGTAAATAATCGATACCAAGGGTCTTAATAGACTTAGAATGCAAAACAAATAACAAAGTCAAATATGGATTTTTTTTTCCATCTCTAAAACACTCGCATATACTCGGTTCCTGTTTCTGCTATAAGGTGGTCGTATAAGAAGTCAATGTTTTTTTCATAGACACATTTTCATTTGAAAGAATCAATACTTTTTCTACAATGTGACTCCCTGGAAAATGAGAATTTTATGAGTCTACATTTGCCCTTGTGGTAGGCCAAAAGTGGACCCCACAAAGTTGACTTATGATCTCCATACAAATATCAAGGAGTTTGTAGGACTGTAATCAAAAACAGCAGCAGCTCAGTCCCATATCCATTTCTCAGTCCGTGAGTGTGCACAAGTTGAAGACTAGCTATCATTGATGAAAGGAAGACAGAGACATAATATAATGTCAGGCAGGCAGATTCAGTCAATACTGAAAGCTCCATTTTATTCATATACCAAACTTAAGTAGTCAAACAAAGGTGCGGCAATGGAAGGGGACTTTTATTAATATGAATAAAGGGAAAACAGAAATTGTTTCCACTAATGCTAAAGGCCCTCCATAATTGCACATACAATGTGCCTTCAGGCACCCCATTGCTGCACTTATTCCTTCAGGGTTGTTAACCTGTCTACTCCCAAATCATTGCTATTTAGGTCGGAGACATTCATCATCAAATCACAGGTGACCTGTAGCAGGAAAGAAAATATCTTAAGGATAATAGGAGTTATTGGAGCACTTTGAACACATGACAAGTTGGATCAGATTCCCATTTAGGGGCTGAGAAACTTCAGACTGTCAGAATATATTCCAGGACTGCCAAAGTTATACAGAAACCTTGTATGCAAACAGATGATGAGATCTACCTTTAACTGCTTGGTGGCAGTGCAAATGTTTAATTCCAGGACACAGGAGGCTGCCTGATTTTGCTTAGTTTGAGGCTAGCCAAATCAAAAGAATGAGTTTAAGTCCTGCACACATAAACCCGGTTTTGAAAATAACAAACAAAACATAATCACATAAAGGAAAATCAGATCAACCTACTGGTGGTAGCCTACATGTATAAATGGTATTGAAGGAGGAAGCTTTCCCTCTTTGAATGCTTACCCTAGCTCTGAGTACAAAGTTTATTGTTTTACTACCATTAGAGCCTACTTTTTTGGAAATTTGGTGTATAATGACCAGCTGAGACATCCATCCTGATAAAGTAAAAAATTGCTGTACTCTTAAGATTCCCATTGGTAGGTAACCTTTGTAGGACTAACTACATCACAGCTTATGAGACATCCTAATAAATCCACTTTCTACATATATGGAGAGATTCATCATACATTTTTTTTCATGCAGAGAACATTGATTAATGCAGTTGGATTTGTTTCATTTTGTTTTTTATCTGCTCACTAAAGATGTATTGGCTAACAATATTGCTCACAAATACTTTTTTTTTTTATCCCTAAATATCTGTGTGGTAGTTAATGAATATTTGGAGCTCCCTCCCAACTTTTTCAACTAGAATCACTCAATCCATTTAAGTAAGTATACTTAGCTAGCCACACTGGGTCTAGGAGGAAGAAAGGAAAATGCCTGTATAGTACAGAATGATAACACGGGTCAGCTATAGGACAATTGCTATAGAAATGCACATCACTGCTGATGTAGAAAAAACTTTGGGTAGAAGGCAAACAGTAACCATTGCAATTTGTCTTTAAGCACTCTGCAACCACCTGGGATGTGCTTTTATCACTCAGGCCTTACTAGCCAATCAGGCCCCTTTGTGACCTGCCTGTCAAAAGAAGTGCAGGGCCCTTCTGGTCTGTATTTGAAGAGAAACTGGAGCCAGTCATTTTGTGTGCTGTGCTTTGAGGAAGGGCAAACTGGAAAACAACAGCATGGTGAGTGAGGGGCTGATGTCCTCATGGGTAGTGGGAGATGGTGAGGTGATGGATTTAGTGAGGTGGGTATTCCCTGGATCTGGCTGGGAAACTATAGCCAGACTACCTGTCCCCTGAGTTCTCATGCAGTCCTCCAAATAACTACTCTGTGGGCTGTATCTGCTTTGAGCACAAGGAGCAGGGAGGTGTGTATAGAAACCCTTTTTAAGTCAACTTCTATATACTTCAGGTGCACCCACTGAAATAATGGCAACAAACTTCCAGAGGCCTTTTAGATAAGTACCTTTTAGAAGTTCAGCAATTTGCATTTTAATTTTATGTGTAAGATCCATTTATTGTAAATTTTCTGCACATTGTAAAAGGCATCTCAAGTAAGGGTAGCACTTCACTATTGAGCAGTGATTTACAGGGGAAGAATTTGTAACACAAAGGATTGACAAATGCTTTGAAGATATTATGCCTCATAAAATAGAATTTAACTGAGGTAGTACTGCCTCTAAAACACACAAAGATAAGTATATGCTGACCAGTCCTGTTTGAATTTTGAATGCTAGATACATATTTGTTCACCATGATTTTCCAGACCTTTGACTCCAAACCATTACAAAGGAGAAACTCCTGTTTTACAACAGCAGCTAGTCCCTTACCCTTATCATAGACCTGCCCCATAACAAGCTGCACAGAATGCTATTACAGGGTCACAAGCAACCTTAAAATTCATTATATCATATAGTTGCAGTTTTCTTCTCCAGAAAAACATAGTTCTAACAGAGTGGCAATAGGACACCAGATTTTAAAAAGTAAACCAATGATGTATGAGTTACCTGATAAAGCAAAGCTTTCACTTAGGTCCTCATGCAGGGATGAGAAACATTCTTAGAAGAGATAGTAACACCCTGGGGACTAGGCCTTGAAAGCTTTTCCTAAGGGCCTGGTGTATTGACAATACAACAGAGAACCTTGTCAAAAACCAGGTATTTGCATGGGAGAGCTGGTAATTGTATGGAACAAAGCCTTTGTGGACAGTTTGCTTCATATCTGTAGATATAAACTATATAGAGATATGTTTCTAAGTTCCAAGGCCACTGTGGTCTTAGTCAGCAATGATCATGAGATACCCTGTATTCATGTAAAGTCCCTCACAGAACTGGTAATGGACAATTCCCCCCAGAGCTCAGGGGAAGTGGGGGAGGACAGCAAATGGAGAGAGAAGTAGGAGAAAACGAGGGGGAGGAAAGGAAACCTGTGTGACCAGGAAGATTGAGCCTGGTTAGGAATAGAAGACAGGAAAGAGAGAGAGACAGAGACAGAGAGAGAGAACATAAAACAGGGAGCCAATATTGGTTTGAAGATAAAATTGAACACAAAGAAAAGTCTGGAGAACTACAAGACTGCTGCTAACTAACAGTTTGAGCTTCTATGGAAAGGCTATCATAAATGTCCTTCCTGGAGAATGAGATCAACAACTAACTTCTCCATGGAGCCCTCAACTAATGCCTGTTGGAAACAGATGCAAACACCAATACATAAACACTGAGCCGATGTAGAACTCAGATACAGAGGGAGAGGACAAGAACAGGCGGCAGAAACACATAGAGACAGCTTTCCTGAACAAGGAGGAGCTAACGGGCCACCAGACTGATAGCTGGGAAGACAGCATGTGACTGACTCAGGACCCCTGAATATGGGTCTCAGCCAGAAGTATTGAGAAGTCTAAGCGCCCTCAGACAGTGCAGCCAGGATGTATTCCTGAATTACAAAAGGACTTTGAAAACACATCCCCCATGGAGGGATAACTGCCTTAATCTAGAAACAGTAGAGAAGCCCTAGTCCCTATTTCACATGACCTGTCAGACCTACATGACCCCTACTGCATGACATTGCCCTACATATGGAATTGCGGTGGGGAGTTGGGAGGGTCGTTAGAGTGCTTGTGAGAGGGCAGAGAGAGTAAAATGGAGGGATGGAGTGAAGATAGTTTGGAGGGAGGGAGGGGGAACTGGGATCAACATGTAAAATAATAAATTAAATTTTAAAAAATGCTTTTACACCAAAATTTATGTTCAAGTAAAAGTTACTGGGGAAAAGGATTTCTATTTTTGTTTCCACAGAAAATGAAAAGATGTGGATTCCTTCCAGACTAATGTGGTTTGATCAAGCCAGACCACCTGAAACAGAATACCAGGTGATCCTACATTCAAAACAGCTGGACAAAGCAGCCTGACAGATTACAGCCAGGGTTTCTGAATCTCCTTCGAATTCCCCATGACAGCTCACCTTACTATCAGGAAGTAGTTTTGAAAGAACAATGTCCAAATTCCCAAATATTGTCTATAAATGTTTGTTTCCATCTATATGGACTTAGTTATATAAAATAAAAAAAAATGTGAAAGAAACAAACCAAGCTAAGAATGGGCATTCATAACTAAGAAAAAAAAAAAAACAAAAACAAAAAAAAAAAAAGACTAAAGTCAAGTATGATATCTAAGATGTTCACCAAATTATTTACAAGATGTAGGTTTCCCCTTCCATGATTTCTTCCCTATTACCTGATATCAAGATGATAAGACAGGATTTAAAATACGTACAGGTTTAGAAATGTGGATGAACAAAATTATGCAAGTTCATTGCCAAGACCTACATCAGTTTTTTGAGAACATACTGTAATTCCTCCCACAGGAATACTCAAGGGTGTAACCTTCTTGTGAGAAACCATGAACAATCACAAACTCACACACTGACATCACATAATTAAAATTAAATCAAATCTCTAAACAGATTTCCATATTTGAATATTTTTCTCTAATGAGTACTCAATCCTGTAACCATTGTGTTCAGGGTCTTAAAGTCTTCAAAGTTTTCCTGCAACATTAATTATTTCATGTAAAAGAAAGTAATCATGAAGGATTGGGCTTAGAGATAGCAATCCATATGAATGAGGTTTTTATGTAAATCAAGTCAAGTGTTACCATGAAACATGGATCCCTTACCAGTGAATTTCCAGGACTTTTTTCCACATGAGTTTGCAAGTGAGAACAAAACAGAGACATTGTATTGCTTGAACTGATTGTTCACACGTGTCAGATATTTTTCTCTCCAAAAAACTATGTAAGTCAATGTGTGTTCAATGAAGATCATACCACATTCTTAGTAGGAAGATTCCTTCCCATAAGGGTTTTCTTAGGCTCACAAAGATTATAGGGATAAACAAAGTGCACAGCATTACAACAATGGATGCATGTATAGTGTTTTTATGCACTATGATTTATTTCTTTGATTATAAAGACTAATGATATATAGAGAGGATTTACCACATGGGATACATTCAATATCTTTCAAGTATACATTCTTTTATGACTTAAGAGAGTGCTGGGATATGCAAAGGCTTTATCACAATCATGGCATCCATAAGTTTCTCTACAGAAAGTGTTCTTATATGACTTTTAAGCACATCATATGCTGTGAAAGCTTTACTACATTGACTAAATTCTTAGGGTATCTCTCCAGTATGTGTTTGTTTATGAAGTCCCAGATTGCTGTGTTGTGAAAAAGCTTTGCCACATTGATTACATCCATAAGGTTTCTCTCCAATATGTGTTCTATGATGACACTGGAGATTACTGGCACATGAAAATGCTCTACCACATTGATTACATATATAGGGTTTCTCTCCAGTATGTGTTCTATGATGAGATTTGAGAGTAGTGTCATGTGAAAATGCCCTACCACATTGATTACATGCATAGGGTTTCTCTCCAGTATGTGTTCTATGATGAGATTGTAGCATACTAACTTGTGAAAATGCCCTATCACATTGGCTACATACATAGGGTTTCTCTCCAATATGTGATCTTTTATATAACTGTATTGTGAAAAACATTTGCCACATAGATTATAGTCTTGTGTTTTCCCTCCAGTATATGTTCTAAGATGTCTTTTAAGCATAGTATGTCTTGCAAATGTCTTACCACATTGAATAAAATCATAGGTGTTTTTTACCATGTGTGCTCTGTCACTGAGAAGAAGGAAATTGTGACATGCAAAGACTTCAACACACTCTAGATTTCTATATGGTTTCTTTCCAGTATGAATTTTTTCAAGCCATTGAAGATGCCTGTAACCCACAAAGTTTTTCACATATTCATTGTGTATATTCACAGGATTCACTCCCTTATGGCTTCTTTGATTCCTGCAAAGAAAATTAGCATATGTAAAACTTTATCACATGCATGAAACTAAAGAAACTTTCTACATGTATAAAATAAAGTTGTAATTTGGCGTGATTGTAAACAAGAATCAGATCTTGAGTTTTACATTCATAATGCTTCTCTAATGTGGTATTATTTTGTTTTCATTAAAGATACCTGTGGATTCAGAGTAAGAGCTTTATTTCATGGCCCTCAATTATGGCATCTATTTACATATAATCTCCCACATAATTGAAAAAACTGAAATGTCTCAGAGCTTTGCCATATTTATACCATTTATCAGTTTTTTCTTCATAGAAATCATACTACATTGGCTAAATATACCAGTACAAATGGAAGCATTCACACATTCCAACGGTCATATGGATTTACTACAGTGTAAATTGATGGTATCTTTCAGATGACTTAGGAATACTGATATATTTGAAAGTTGTTTCACACTCAAGAAATATCCTCAAAGTGGGGACTACTAAATATCTTTCATTTCTTCTCACTGTCATAAGAAAGGTACATTGCTTCTTTCCAAATTCTAAATTCAAATGGCTTGTATTTAGAGTACATTTTCTAATACAGAATGTCTCTGTGTAAACCTAGCTATCCTGAAATTCACTTTGTAGATTGGGGTGATCACAAACTTAAGGGATACCCCTTGCTTTTGATCATGAATGTTGGAATTAAAGGTAGGGGCCACAACTACGCGGCTCTACATATGATATGCTTATGAAACTAAGAAAACAAATAAAAGTTTTCCACATAGAATTCAACTTTGACTTTCTTTAAATCAACTTTAAGTATTCTCCGTAACACCTCTTGACATTCATAAACTGACCCTTTTAATATCCACAGCAAAGTCACAAATAGATAAGTAATGCCTGCTTAACTATAGACTTTTTTTCTTAGGAAGTCTTGGACATATAATTATCACCTATGCAACATGTATACTGTTTAAAATATCTGAATAGAATGAAACTAAACAGACTGGCATATCTACAGAATAGTTGTCTGGGTGCTATAATTCAAAGGGTAATATCTGTTAATAGATTCCCTCTCATTTTACACAAATGCCTTGCAAACACAGAAGAGATATCTTTCACTGAGATACAGGGTTTTGTGAGAAAATGACAATCATCACTTTAAACTCCACTTATTTTCACTATTGCTCTTCTTAAACTTTTTTAATTTTTTAAGTGTGACTCTTCAATAAAATTTCCAGGATATATTAAAATGTCTGCAAAGCCAAATTTGTATAAATATGCACATGAAAATTTACCTTCTGTGTCTTCTAGAAGTTTGACAACGATCCACCATATTATTGTTATCCCAAATGTAGCCTGAAATAACAGAAAATATATGATGTATTCTGGCAAATTGTACAAAATTTAAGTAATATCTTCAGTGATCCTTGTTCTGAGTCGTCATGCTTTTGCAAAGTCTCAGTGATGGTGCCGAAAACCTAGTGCCACTCCTTCTTCTCATGGTAGATCACAACCGATGTGAAGATGTGGAGGAAGAACAGGTAGTCAACAGCCAGACCACCGTGCTGGCCTTAGTGAAGTCCTTGTACTTCTCAGAGGGCACCGTGCAACCTTCAGTTCTCAATCACCCAGCATCCCTCTTACTCTGGAAGATGCATAGTTTATTCAGAAAATGCTCTGCCCATGTCTACAACTTTCCTAACCAAGTCCCTGACAGAATTTTGCACCCTAACCACAAACGGTGATGTCATTTTCGGCCCTTTACATAATTTCAAGAATTTAATAAGTCACTAGTAGCTAACTGTCACAATAAATAGGGGTTTTAGCATTCTACTGGCAGGGAAGCATGGCCAGACTCCAATCATGAAGGATGTCTTCATCATCAATTGATTCAATGAATCATACAATGTGAATATATTGCATATTATCTCCACAAGAGGGAGCTTTACAGGTCTCTTCATGGAATGGAAGATTGTTGTTTACATAACTATACAAATATTTACATTATCTTGGGGATTAACACAGATTGTCAATTTAAATTCATTAATTATATAATTAGATGATCTGTGGCACCAGATTCCAGGTGTCATGGACGATATAACCATTGTTTTATATAATTAAATAATCAAATAATGAGTTCATGTAACATCATCCACTTCCCTAAGGATCATGAACGATGTTGTCGTGATAAATTTAAATATTTTAACTACATAATTGATATTAAGATGGTCTATAATAATTGCCTCCCACATCACGTCACCACAATCCACTGATCATGGATTATCTAATGTCCTATTTTAATAATCAAATAACAACATAATCAGAGGATGAAATGGTCTGCAATACTCCATGTGATTAACTCCCATGGAGGAATGGCCCGACTCCAGTCAAGAAGAACAACATCTTCATCGATTTAAATAATTAATATATAATGAAAAATGATTGAAAAGTGACATGGTGGTACATACTTAAATCCCACATGGAGTAGTCAGACTGATCTCTTCCTGGAATAATGATGTGTTTAAAAAATTAAATTGATAATTGCTTAATATGCATTTTGTATTAACACTGAAGAAGTGGCACCAAAGTCCTAAACCTATCACTGATGTAAAGATCTATTTATATAGCTAAATGATGAAGTAATGAGATGATGTTACATCAACTCCCAAAATCTGACTCCAAAAGGGACTTATGGTTCATAACATCACCTGTATTTTAAATTCGTTAATTAAATGATGAATTATCATTCAATTTCCTAGTTTAACAGCTAAGAATGTATAAGGAGGCCCAAACTCCAGGGATCACTGAATACATAATGACAGATGTTCATAATTAAATGAATAAACATTAAACAATTGGGTGGTGTTTTATCCATGAAGCCTAAATGATTGCTCCATAATGAAGGGTCATTGAGTTCTTAATCATAGAGATGAACAAAAAAAATGAATGAATAAAGATATAATTTCTGATAATTCACCCCTAGAGAGATTACAAATTGATATCAACATTGATTTAAAGAAAGAAAATGAGAAAGAATGAAATGAAGAAATGAAGGAAGGAAGGAAGAATGAACGAAATCACAAGAGTCAATTTAACACCAATAAGGTGGATCCAGACTCCACTCTACCTGGAGTAGAAAAAGACAGATTTGAATAATGAAATAATCAGATAGTTAGATTGTCTGTCACACTTTAGTCAGCTCCTCTGCGGAAGCTCAGATTGTTAGTTGGGAGCAGTCTTGTAGTTCTCTAGACCATTATTTTTGTTCAATTTTATCTTCAAACCAATATTGGCTCCTTCTTTTATGTTCTCTCTCTCTGTCTCTCTCTTTCCTCTTTGATCTTCCTTTGAAAGGCTATTATAATTGCCCTTCCCGGAGAGTGAGATCAACAACTAACTTCTCCCTGGAGCCCTCACCTAATTCCTGTTGAAAACAGTATCCAACACCCATACATAAACACTGAGTCAAACTAGAACCCAGATGCAGATTGAGAGAACAAGACCATGCGGCAGAAACACATACAGACAGCTTACCTGAACAAGGATGAGCTAAAGGCCACTAGACTGATAGCTGGGAAGCCAGCATGGGACTGACTCAGGCCCCCTGAATATGGGTCTCAGCCAGAAGGACTGAGCAGTCTAAGGAACCTCAGACAGTGGAGCCAGGATATATCTCTGGTGCACAAAAGGACTTTGCGAACATATCCCCCATGGAGGGATAACTGCCTTAATCTAGAGACAGGAGAGAAGCCCTGGTCCCTACTTCACATGACTGGTCAGATCTACATGGCCCCAACTGTGTGGCATTCCCCTACATATGGAATTGGAGTGTAGGGATAGGAGGGGAGGGTGGTTAGAGTGCATGTGAGAGAGCAGAGAGGGTAAAAGAAGGGGGAGGAGGGAGGGAGTGATGTAGGGAGCCGTCCCTACATTCTCCATTACAAGATTGCGCTGGCATCCGGCTGGCGGTTAGCATAAATAAGCCTGTGCGCACGTGCAAGGAGATTTCTCCCACGCCTCTCCCGTGGTGTCATTTGGCCTGATGAGCTAGCAAACAGTCAGGCAGTGACACGTCCTAAGCGAGGCTGAGTTTCTATATAAGGGTGTGGGTTTTTGCTCCCGGGGTCTTTGCTCTGCAGTTGGTGTAAGCTTATGCTCTGCCTCTCAAGAAGCATTAAAGCTATCATCGCAGAAGGATCCTATCTGTGTGCCGCATCGTTCTTGCTGGCTAGACGCTGGCGAGATGGTAGCGCGGGACAACTGGTGCCGAAACCCGGGAACTCGACCAATCCATCGTCAGCACCATCGAAGACCCCCAACTTTCGAGTTGGGAGGATTCAGAACTGCGAGGAGGTAAGTTCAGTAAGGTATGACTGATCCTCATAACATCTTTGCTTTAGTATTGGTTTTTATCACTTTCATTCTCTTTCTGTTGATCCTCTTTTGTTACCATCGAGGCCGCTGCTAAGGAGATTTCTGTACTTAAGTTGGACATAGATAAGCCGCGGTACGCTGCGCCTCTTAAATAAAAAAGCGAGGCGCTCCAGATCCACTTTTGCTTTCGTGTGGTGCCAACGCTTGTAAGACGGACATAGATAAGCCCCGGGCATCTGTCGCGCAGCCATGGGCTCTATGCATTCCACTGTTATTTGTCAAGGATATAGACAGTGTAGCTCCCTGGTTTGCGGTCTCGGGCTCTCTCTCATTGGCCTCATGGAGGAAGTTAGGAAGGGATCTTGAGCATGCTTGGGCCAATGGAGAACTTGGGCCTAGCGCTATGGCCATCTGGACAATGATAGAAAATTGTTTAGAGGATGAGGATTGTAAGTCTGCCATTGCGGAGGGACAAGGGATTTTAACCAAGTTTCAGGATAGTCTATCAGAAGCTGAACAAAGTGAGAGGATGGGTGCGCGCAAAAAGGAAACTAAAAGTGAAAAAGGACCCTCTAGAAAAGATAGTCAGGAGGGGAAACCAAAGAAATCTCTTAGGAGGTCTAAAAAGAAAGACCTAAAGAAAAGGGAGAGCTCAAGCGGCCTCTATCCTAAGTTATATCTGGAGGCCCCGGGTATTGAAGGCCCCTCTGAGTCCGAAGAGTCTGATGTCTTGGACACGGAAGAGGAGGTAGACTTGGAGGAAGAGGCCGCCAGATATGAAGGGGAAAGGTACCACCCCGATGATGATTTTGGCTTTCCTATTACTATTAAGAAAGGGGACGAGAAGCCTTCTGCTTTATTGTCTTCTGCTCCACCGCCTCCATATGAGCTTGATAACCGAGGGACCCGAGGATCCCGTAGAGAAGGCTTCTCCTTAATCCCATCAGGGGTCAAAAGAAAGCTGGCTTCGTTACACCTCGCATTTCCAGTTTTCGAGAATGCGGACAGAGGGAGAGTGGCCGCCCCAGTGGATTATAATCAAATAAAGGAATTGGCGGAGTCAGTCAGAAAATATGGAGTTACAGCAAATTTTACCATAGTTCAACTAGAAAAATTGGCCCTGTATCATTTGACTCCAGCAGATTGGGAGAAGATTGCAAAAGCAGCTCTGGTCAGCATGGGCCAATATATGGAATGGAGGGCCCTCTGGAATGAGGCGGCCCAAACACAGGCAAGAGCTAATGCTGCTGCAATATCTCTGGAGCAGCAAGCCTGGAATTTTGAATTACTCACTGGGCAGGGCCCTCATGTTAATAATCAAATGAATTATCATTGGGGAGCTTATGCACAAATTTCAGCTACAGCCGTTAAGGCCTGGAAGTCGCTCTCCCGTAAATGGGAGGGTAGTGGTCACCTTACTAAGATCAAGCAGGGCCCCCAGGAACCTTTCTCAGACTTTGCCAGGATGACAGAAGCAGCAGAACGCATTTTCAGGGATACTGAACAAGTCATGCCCCTACTAGAACAATTGATTTTTGAACAAGCTACCCAAGAATGCCGCACCGTTATAGCACCTCGAAAAAATAAGGGGCTACAGGATTGCCTCAGGGTATGTACGGAGATAGGGGGGCCTCTGAGCAATACAGGTTTAGCGGCGGCAATCATCCAGGCGCAAAGGCAGAACAAAAAACCTCCCGGTAAGACATGTTTTGGATGTGGAAAACCAGGGCACATATAAAAGGACTGTAAAATGTCCAACGCCCCTAGGGCGAGCCTCTGCACCCGATGTGGGAAAGGCTACCATAGGGCGGAGCAATGCAGATCTGTTAGAGACATTAAAGGGAGACTCCTCCCTCCGACAGAGGCTCCGACCCCTGAGGTGTCAAAAACGGTCCCAGGGCCCTCGAAGATATGGGAACCGATTTGTCAAATCTCTGGAAGGGAACCAGGAGAGCAGCCAAGCAGACCCATCAGAATGGACCTGCGTGCCACCTCCTCAATCTTACTAATGCCCCAAATGGGTATTCAGCCCGTGCCTTTAGAATCAATTATTCTGCCTTCAGGCACTATGGGATTGATCCTTGGGCGAGGCTCCCTTATAGCACCAGGGCTCATAGTACTTCCAGGAATTGTGGATGATGTCCACACCCCCCGAGATACAGGCACTATGCTCAAGCCCTACCGGGGTTTTCTCCATCAGTCAGGGAGACAGGATTGCACAATTGCTGCTCCTACTCATGATAACCAACATGGGCCCATTGATGGTGTCCCAAAACAAATGGGGTCCTCAGGAACGGACTCTGCCTATTTGGTCATGTCTTTAAATAGTAGGCCAAAAACTACACTGTGGATAAATGAAAAGAAATTTGAAGGCGTTTTGGACACGGGGGCTGATAAGAGCATTGTCTCCACCTACTGGTGGCCGAAGACATGGCCAGTGGTTGAATCGTCACACTCTTTACAGGGTCTTGGCTATAAATCCTGCCCTACTATCAGTGCCGCCCCCCCTTAGCTGGAGAACCCAGGAGGGTCAAAAAGGGCAATTTATTCCTTATGCATTACCGATGCCTGTGAATCTATGGGGATCCTATCTGTGTGCCACATCGTTCTTGCTGGCGAGATGGTAGCGCAGGGCACCTATAAAAGCTGTATGAACCCTGTACCCAGGGTTCCCAGTCCTCTACCCCACATGGAGTATGGCTGTGGACCCCAGTGCACTGGAATATAAAAGACCTCATGCTTTTTCATCAAGACCGCTTCTTATGAATGATTGGGGGGACTACCTTTCCTGAGTCGGGCGTGAGAGTCCACTCCCTC
Source organism: Phodopus roborovskii (assembly GCF_943737965.1). Lineage (NCBI taxonomy): Eukaryota > Metazoa > Chordata > Mammalia > Rodentia > Cricetidae > Phodopus > Phodopus roborovskii. The sequence continues at coordinate 11,975 of NW_026125647.1, read as the reverse complement.
AGCGGGTCTTTCAGTTTCAATAACAAAGATTTTGAAAACAAATTCGTTCCCAGTTTTTATATATTTGGATTGTGTGTGAAAGATGTTTCCCATGTGTAATTATTACATACTATAGTAGAGATTGTCAGATACCCTGCATCTGGAGGTGACATTGTATTGAGCCTACAATTTTGGGTTTTGGGATCTTACTCAGGTCATCCCCAAGCAGAATATTTGCTGAGCAAAACTGTAAATGTGATTTCCAGATTGAAAAAAACAAGAATAAAACAGAGTACATAAATAAAAATTAAACTATAATCATTGAGAACATGATGCATTAGTATGCATATTCTGTATAAGAAAAAATTGCAACATGACTCAAATACAGTGAAAACTAAATTTCTAACACCCTATAAAATGATATCTGATTGCAAAGATTCATGCAAATGGGAACCAGTTAGAATCCCAATAGGATTATGAAAACCATATAGTACATATATTGATACAGCATGGCTTCTACACCTACAACAACCATGCAGTGATCTAGAGGTGTACAATATTAGGGAAAGAACAAAGGGGAGGAAGAGAAAAAAATAAGAGGGGTAAGCACCATGAACTTTTTGTCAAAAAAAAAAAAATACAAGAAAAATTCATCCACGTAACCTGAGATTTTTGTGTAATGCTACCCAGCTAACGATGACTCTATGTGTTCAGAACTTATACACAGACTCTTACAAAATTAACTCAAAAGGATGCCTAAACTGTTCTGCTTCTGACCCTGCAGTGACTGATATTTGTTTCAAAGAGAGACACCATATGGTCTAGATTTCTCTATGCAAATGGGGGTAATATTCTGCCATCGTTCAGAGAATTATATTTTAATTTAATAAGCAATGTTACAAATTAATGAGTTCTTTTTATTAAACATATCCGTATAAATAATTGGTATCCAAAAATAAAGTTTTTTTAAGAAGCTTGGTCCCAAAAAATTCCACTGAGGGCATCGAATCATGTAGTTTAAGCAGGGATAATCAAGAGGACATAAGGACATTGCCACAGACTTAAGAAATAAGTAAAGAAATATGTCTGTATAGACAAATTGTGTTCATTTCTGGTAATGATCAAAAAGGAAAGAACTTACAACAGATGGTTATTTTTGTTGTTATTGTTTTTTTTTTTTGAGACAGAGTTTATTGGTGCAATAATAAATAGCCTTAGTTGTTTTAGGAGACAAATACTGCAAGTCGGGCCAGTGAGGCAATGTAAGCTTTCAACAGAAAAGATAGCACCATAATATTTCATAGTACAGGAGTAACTTCGAACAGCAGATCTGGAGGGAGAAGTGTTAGAAGATGAGCAAAGAAGAGAAGGCAGAACAAAGAAACTATTAAAGCTGGTGCAGGGAGTTATTGGTTAATCCATGTGTTATTCTAAGTAAGCTTCTCATGAGGAATAGCTTCTTGTATACTACATCTATGAGAAAATGGAAGGAAACGATAGACTTCTAAAAAGTCAGCAGGATTTACCATTCGATAGGACAACCTCAGAAGGCTACTCAAGCAGTGGAGTACAGGGGGGAAACAGGCAATCCCATTAACATTACTGACTAAGGTCACAGTGTCCATGGGCCTAATAAGCATAGCTCCATGTGGTTTCAATAGAGCACACCAAGGGTTTTTCAAACCTTTTCTCTGAGACTGTACATCCAAAACCACAAAAAATATCAGCCCTGTTACATAGTCCACAATAGTTCACCCAGACCCGTTTTGGCTGAATACTTTAACTATAGCAATTTGTATTCATGATAAGGTCTCTCCTCTATCCAGATTCTTGATAGCCCTCATCTGGGGATTCCAAGATACTGCCCACTGGGAAAATTATGGATTATGTAGGAATGATTAACTGATTCCACATTGCTAACCTCAACTATCATTGAAGGAGGAAATCTCAGCTTATATCCTTCCTCTCCCTTTCTGCACTGTGACTCCACTAGTATCCAAGCGGGTCATGAACTCAATCCTTGCACAAACCCCTCTTCATATATAACTCCCCACACTAATCAGAGATCTTGGGAGTTCACTCATTTTCTGGTCTATTTTCCTTCTCACCAGTCAAGGGCCAGGCAGGAAGGAAGTATAGGTTTTTTCTTCCCAGGACTGTACGTGAGAAGCAGGATTGGGAGTTCAAAACAATTCTCAATTATACAGCATAAGACAACCCAAAGTTACAAAAAACTTTGCTCTACTCAGAAATCAATAATAACTTCACTTGACAAAAGGAATGGAATAAGTAAAATCTAAGAAACATAGGAGAGCAGCAGCACAGAGATACAAGCAGTAATGTGTTTAAAGAACATATTTAAAAAGATGCCAATAGCTGGGTGGTGGTGGCACATGCACTTAACGCTAGTGTTCAGGAGGCAGATGGAAGCCTATCTCTGTGAATTCAAGACAAGCATGGTATACAAGATATAGTTGTGGTACAAGCAGCAGAGTCACAAAAACATGGGGTCTCAAAAAATAAATAAATATTAAAAGGAAAAAAGCTAGAAAAACAGATACCATCATTGGCTAGAGGCCTCACTTGAAGAATGCCAGGCCCCAGCTAGATCCACATATCATTGCCACCATCCTGAGTCCATGGTGCTGGATGCTTGCCCCCCATCGCTGGGCCTCTGCTAGAGAGGATTCAGAAGGAGAGTGTCAGGCCCTGGCTAGATCTGCCTATCCGTGCAGGAACCACTTGAAACTCTGTGTACCAGGATCTATGATCCCCATTTCCAGGATTCTGCTAGAGTGAGTCTTGGAAAAATTTGCGTGAAATTCCCCCCACAACCTAACCTGGAAATTCCCTGGATTAGCTCCATATCATGCTCTACCTGTGGCTTGTCCACAGCTCAAAAACCCATAGGAAATAGATAAACTAACTACAAGAGAATACAAGGGGAATGCAGAGGAAATATATACACAAAACCACTGCCAACATTAAATCATAAACAAAAATCATTAACAAACAATGTCCCTTACTTTCCCTCAATGTCAATGGTATTATCTCACTAATAAATAGAGAAAGCCTAACAGAATGAATACAGAAACAGAATCCATCCTTCTGCTGCACACAAGAAACAAATCTAAGCTTCAAAGATAGATGTTACTCAGGGTAAAGGGCTTGGAAAAGATCTTCCAATCAACTGGACCCAAGAAGCAAGCAGGTTTGGCTATCTTAATACCTAACAAATTAGAATTCAAACCAAAATCAATAAAATGAGATGAAAAAACTCATTTTGTATTCATCACAGGAGAAATCCTAAGCACAAAACCTCAATTCTGAACCTCTATGCCCCAAATACAAACACAGCCACATTCGTAAAAGCAAACACAGCCACATTCGTTAAAACTCAAACCTCACATAAAACCACACACACTTAGAGTGGGAGACATCAACACCCCACTCTCACCACTAGACAGGACCACAAGTCAGGAACTTTTCAAAGAAACAAAAGAACTAAAACAAGTTATGTCTCAATTGTTTTTCACAGACAACTATTGAACATTCCATCCAAACAAAAAAGAATATAACTTCTTCTCTGCGCCACATGGAACATTCTCTGAAATTGACCATAGACTAGGCAACACAAAAATCCTCACCCGATACAAAAACATTTGAATATTACCCTGTATCTTATGAGAACACCATACTTTATAATTGGAATTCAATAAAAACAACAACAAATCACAGAAACCCTACATACTCATAGAAACTGAATAATGCTCAATTTCAACATTCTTGGGTCTAAGAAGAAATAAAGAAATTAAGGAATTCCTAAAATTCAATGAGGTTGTGGATACAACATACATGAAATTATGGGACACCTTGAAATCACTGCTAAGAAGGAAGTTGATTGCATTCAGTTCCCATATGAAGAAAACAGATGAGAGACACATTAGAGAATTAACAATACAACTGAAAACCTTAGGACACAAATGAAGCAAACTTAATGAGTAGGCCCCATTTTTGGGCTGAAAACAATAAACTAGAAAGCAGGAATACGATACAAAAAAAAAAAAAAAAAAAAAAAAAAACAATGCAATAACGAGTTGCTTTTTTTTTTCAGAAAATTAACAAGGGAGACAAACCTTTATCCAAACTAAACAAAAAGCAAAGAGAGAAAATGGAAATTAACAAAATCAGAACCAAAAGGGGTACAGAACAGTAGATACTGAGGAAATCCAGGCAATTTTCATGTTATATTATGAAAACTTATACTCCAAAAAATTTGAACATTCAAAGGATATGAACAAATTTCTGGATAACTCTTACTTAACAAAATTAAATCAAGACTAGACAAGCAACTTATATTGAAGTACAGCAACTAACAAAGTAGGAGCAATCATAGAAAGCCTTCCAACATAAAAAATTCCCAGAGCCAGATGTCTTCTTCAGTGAAGAATTCTACAGAAAATTCATGGAAGAGCTAATATCAATACTCTTGAAACTGTTCCACACAATAGAAACAGAAGTTTCATTACAAAACACCTTTTGAGGCTACAATCAACTTGATACCCATTCACACAAAACACAAATAAGAGAAAATTACAGAACAATATCCCTCCTGCACATTGATGCAAAAATACTCAAGAAAATATGGGAAAACCGAATCCAGGAATGTATCAGAAAAATCATCTACTATGATCAAGTAGTCTTCATCCTTGAGTAGCAGGGATGGCTTCACATATGAAAATATTTCAAATATACCACTATATAAAAAACTAAAAATGAAAAAATCACATGATCATCTCTCTAGATGTAGAAAAAACCTTTGACAAAATTCAACATCCTATCATGTTAAAGGTCTTGTAGAGATCAGGGATAACAAGAATTTATATAAACATAATAAAAGCAATATGTAGTAAACACAGAGAAAATATCAAGCTGAATGTAGAGAAGCTTAAGGCAATTCCTCTAAAATCAGTACAAAGACTAGGCTGCCCTCTGTCTCCATATATCTTCATTATTGTATTTGAAGTGTTATCTAAAGAAATAAGACAAGAAAAGGATATCAAGAGGATACAAATTGAGAGGAAGTACTCAATCTTTCTCTATTTTCAGAAGATATGATAGTTTACATAAGCAACCAGAAAACTCTACCATGGTACTCCTAAAGCTGAGAAACACATTCAGCAATGTATCAGCATACAAGATAAACTAAAAAAAATTGTAGCCATTCTATATTCAGACAACAAAGGGGCTAATAAAGAAATCAGAGAAACATCACCCTGTACAATAGCCACAAACAACATAAACTACCTTGGAGTAACACTTATCAAACAAGTGAAAGACCTATATAATAGTAATTTGTGTATTTACAAAAGAAATTAAAGAAAACACCAGAAAATGTAAAGATCTCCCAATCTCATGGATAGGTAGAATACACATAGTAAAAATGGCAATTTTCTCAATGGCAATCTGCAGATTCAATTCAATATCTAATAAAATGCCAGCACAATTCTTCATTGACCTTGAAAAGATAATAATCAACTTTATATTGAAAAACAAAAGAACAAGAATAGCCAAAACAACCTGTATAATAAAGGAACTTCATGAGGCATCATCATCCCTGACTTTAAGATCTGCTACAGAGCTATAGTTCTGAAAAGAGCCTTGTATTAGCACAAAGATAGACAAGTAGCTCAATGAAATTTAATAGAAAATCTTGGTATTATCCCACACACATATGAGCACCTGACTTTTGACAAAATAGCTAAAAGTGTACAATGGGATAAGGAAAGCATCTTCAACAAGTAGTGCTGGTACAAATGGATGATGGTATATAGAAGAATGAAGATAGATCTATGTCTATAGCCATGTACAAAACACAAGTACAAATGGATCCCTCCATGAATCCATCCACACTGAACCTCTTAGGAAAAAAAATTAGAGGTACTCTTGAACTAATTGGTAGAGGAGACGGTTTCCTAACAATAATTCCAGAAGCATAGACACTGAGACCAACAAATAATGAATGGGACCTATGGAAACTTAGAAGTTTCTCTAAGGCAAAGAACACAGTGGACAAGACCCAATGGCAGCCTACAGACTGGGAAAAGATTTTCACTAATCCTACATCCGACAAAGGGCTGATCTCCAAAATATACAAAGAACTCAAGAAACTAGTCAACAAAACACCAAATAATTCTATGAAATGGGGTATAGAACTGAATAGAGAACTCTAAATAGGGGGGAATGATGAAATACACTTAAGAAAGTGTTCAATGTCTTTGGCTAACAAGGAAATACAAATTAAAACAACTTTAAGATACCATCTTACTGGTGTCAGAATGGCTAAAATTGGAAACAGCAATGACAACTTATGCTTTGCAGGTGGATCTGTAAACTTGAAGAGCCATTTTGCAGACTAGCATGGCTGTTCCTCAGGATAATGGGAATCAGTCTACCACAGTACCCAGTAATTTAACTCTTATGCACATACCCAAATGATCCACATCCATGGAACCAAGACTTGTGCTCATATATTCATAGCAATATTATTTATAATAGCAAGAACATGGAAGCAACTTAGATGCCCTCAACTGAAGTATGTATAAAGGAGTTGTGCCACATTTATACAATGGAATACTACTTTGTGCCGGGGGGGAGGCAACGAAATCTTGAATCTCACAGACAAGTGGATGGAACTTGAAGAAACCATCCTGAATGAGGTATCCCAGTCACAGAAAGATACACATTGTATGTATTCATTCATATGTGGATTTTAGACATTGTACAAAAGATAACCACCATACAAATCACACTGCCAGAGAAACTAGGATACAAGGAGTATTCTAAGAGTTTCTTATAAGGTCATTCACAGAAGCAGGAAGGGACATGGTCCCCAGAGCATATGGGATTTGGGGTGTAGTGAGTGGAGAGTGAACTAGGAAAAGGAAAGAAGTAAGAGAGTAAAGAACATTGGACTAGGAAGATTTGGTCAGAAAAGGAATGGACTTGAGAAGAGATGAGAAGAGAATAGAATAGAAGAGGATAGCTAGGAGAGTAGAAGAGAGATAGAGACTATAAAAATGGGAGCCATTATAGGTTAGAAGAGGAAACTGAACCTAGAGAAATGTCCAGAGTCCTACAAGAGTGACCCCAACAATTTGTGCAACAGTATAAAGGCTACCATAAATTCCCTTCCCTGACAATGAGATCAACGACTAACTTATCCACCATCATGGAGCCCTCATCTAGTAGTTGATGGAAACAGAAGCATACATGCACAACTAAACAATGAGCCAAACTGGAATTCAGATGCAGAGAGGGAGGACAAGGCCACACTGCAGAAACACATAGACACAGCTGACCTGAACAAGGAGGAGCTAATGGGGCTCCAGACTTATAGCTGGCAATCCAACATAGGACTGACACAGACCCCTGTGTAGTGAGATAGTCCTTCTGTAGCACGCCCATTGGGGGTGGAGCCATGAGCGGAAGTGACCTGTGTAAGGAAGTCGGAGGGAGAGCCGGTAAAAGCTCTCTTGCTGGTGTGGACTCGGACAGGAGAGGATTGGGTTGAATTTCCTGGTGTTTATCTGTGTAGTTTGTAAGTTATTTCTCCCTATATAAACATCTATTTGGCCTATTTGTTTATACTGATCCTTATTTAACCACGATATCTGGTGTCAGAAGTGGGATTTATTTAGACAGAAAAGTGACTACACATGCAAGATGGACATTGCTATAGAGTTCCTGCTTCATGGAAGAGTCTGCCAGACAATCTACAGGACACAGAGGAAAATGACTGACAAACTGCCAATACAAGAAGACAGTTTAAAGTTTCCTGCTTTGCTGAAGAGTCTGTGAGACACACGATGGCCTATGGGCTGAAGATGAAAGATTACAAAATAACTTCGGGAGACCAGGCAGTGAGTTGTCTCTGTCATTTCTAGAGCTTATATATTATCCTTCTGTGGTCTTTGAAGGAGTTGAAGAGGGATAGTTATGGTTATAGTTTTCCTTAGTTAGGATTAAAGATAAGTTACACATAGGGCTTTAGACTCACAAAGATAGAATAGAAGATGGAATATTTTCTTAAATCTTACTAAATGTTAATGGACTAAATATTGTCAACTGTGATTCTTATTTGATAACTGTTATGTTATATATTTTCTATGTTAAGGTTAAAACCCTTCTTTTTATTTAGACTGAAAAGAGGAGATGATGGGAGTCATTCTGTATATGTTTCTCATACTGGTTATTAAATAAAGCACTGTTGGCCAATAGGAAAGGAAGATAGGAGAGACTAGGAGACAAGGAGGAAATTGGAAGTAGTAAGGAGGAATCAGGATGGAAAGCCTGGAGAGAATAGAACCGGCAGCCGCCTCTCCTGGTAAGACCACGTGGAAATACATAGAAATGGGTTAATAATTAAGATAGAGCTAGCCGGTAAGAAACTAGCACCTGGCAAACAGCATAATATCAAATACAGAATCTCTGTGCGTTATTTGGGGCTGGCGGCGTGGCAGCAGGACAAGACCAGGCAGCGGGCAGAAAAACCGTACTCCTTACAAATGGCGCCCATGTGGCTAGTAAGAACTTCCACTTAAAATTTAACAAAAGCGTTAAAAGGGTTTTAGAAACAAAAGAACAGAGACAAGCAAGGTTTCTTGGTAGCAGCATTTTTCTCGGTTGAACTCTGCTTTGCAAGAGACAAGCAGATATTCGTGCTGCTCCTTTAAGGGAAGATTCCTGACTCAGCATGAGCGGCAAAAAACCGCACAGCTCTTAAGAAGCACTGCTAACAATTTATTGGTGTGTACGAGAGCTTGCAATGGCAGTGACCACATCTCCAAGCCGGCAGCATGCAGACTAAGGCAGTGAGCACAGTTCTCACTGCTGGCAGTAAAATACTCACCACCATCTTTGATAACCATGGCAGAAACAACAAAGACTTTCATTTTAACAATGTTTTTGTTTAACAGATAAAGACTCATGGCCAAAAAAAGATAAAGATTTACAGTAAAGACAGATTCATATTAAGAAAAACCTCTAAAGGTTTAAAGTGTTTTAAAATAAATGCAGACTTGGGAAAAAATGGTTTTTAAGAGACAAAGAGGAACTGGGTATGGTGGCACACACCTTTAATCCCAACATTTGGGGAGACAGAGGCAAGCACATTTCTGTGATTTCATAGTAAACCTGTCATGTGGAGTTAATTCCAGGACAGATAATAGTTACACAGAGAAACCCTGTCTCCAAAAATGAAAAAAAGTAGAAGAAACGGAGTAAATAATAAAGCCACGTAAAGATGAAAATCTCAGAGAGAATCTGGATACTGTATGGTATTACATTGTCTTTGCATTGTTTGACTGCTGAGGAAACAATAACTGTTAAAGGAAATACTGGTGGATCAATTCAATTTATATGTTTTAAAAATGCTTTGACTCAAAAATTTAAGTTCAAGGACAAGTTACTAGGAAAAGGATTTCTATTTTTTTTTCCACGGGGGAAACTGTGGATTCCTTACTGACTAATGTGGTTTGATTAAGCCAGACCCCCTGAAACAGAGTTTCTGGTGATCCAACATTCAAAACAGCTTAAACAAAGCAGCCTTGCAGACTACAGCCAAGATTTCTGCATCTTCTCAGGATCCCCATGACAGCGCCCCTGTCAGCAAAAAGTAGTTTGAAGGAACGACGCCCAAATTCCCAAATATGGTTTATAAATGTTTGTTTTCATTTAAATGGATTTGGTTATAAATGGTTAATGATCAAAACCAATATCTTTTTAAAGGTAAAAGGGGATATGGTATAGATATGAATACTTCATTTTGGAATGGATTTTCATTTATTAATATAATTTCAGGTCAATGTTGTGATATGTATATTTCTCTTCTTGTTTATGCATTGTGTTTATATAGCTCATTTAAAAATTTAATGTATAATTTAGTACAGATTTTACATAGTTATCTATAATAGTCAAAACTTATAGCTTGGTGAGTTAGGTTTTCAAGATACACAGAGATGTATTTGAGATAGACAGGCATTATTCAAACCTTTCAAAGACCTACAGAATATGGAATTTAAAATGGTTTAGGGTTTTGTGACAGTGAGACATAATTGCTTTTGGCAATACCACCTGCACCAGAAAGGAAGATAGACATTGAAGAAACTCGTTATGGAGTTTGCTTCCAGTATGGGAAGACTAGCCATTTGGACAAGATACAGCTCTTGTCTGGACTTTTTAACTTAATGCTGTATAAACTGGACATGCAGGACCAACAGAAAAGTGACTGAAGATGCAAGATGGACATTGCTATAGAGTTTCTGCTTCATGGAAGAGTCTGCCAGACAATCAGCAGGACACAGAGGAAAATGACTGACAAACTGCCATACAAAGTTTCCTGGTTTGCTGAAGAGTCTGTGAGACACACGGCCTAAAGATGAAAGATTACAAAATAACTTCGGGTGACCAGGCAGTGAGTTGTCTCTGCCATTTCTAGAGCTTATATATTATCCTTCTGTGGTCTTTGAAGGAGTTGAAGACGGATAGCTATGGTTATAGTTTTCCTTAGTTATGCTTAAAGATAAGTTACATATCGGACTTTAGACTCACAAATTTAAGATAGATAATAGAATAGTTTCTTTTAATCTTGCTAAATGATAATGGACTAAATAGTGGTAACTGTGATTCATATTTAATAACTGTTGTGGTCTGTCAAGTTTTCTTGGCCTTAGCCAAAACTGGATGTACCTACGTTGCTGTGAGACCTAGTGTGACTGTTCAGGTGGGTTATTGTTTCTATCCTTGCTGCACCTTTTGGAAGTTGTTCATCTGCATTTCTTGTCTACTCTAGTATTGTTAATTTCCTTCTAGATCTTGATGAGGTTGAAGATTAAACTATCACAACTATTATTCTCTCTCTTTCTTAGTTAGATATATTAGGTACTAGACTTACATTTTCCAGCTTAGGACCACTCTGTTGTAAACTCCATTATGCCCTTACCTCTAGGACTAGATTGTAGGTCATTTTGTACTCAATTTTCCTTTTTCTTAGAGCACACTTGTTATTCACTGTTTTGTATATAGTTTTGTATTAAGCCTAAATCTTTTCTTTAGACTAAAAGGGGAATTGTAGTGAGATAGTCCTTCTGTGGCAGTGACCACGCCCATTGGGGGGTGAAGCCATGGGCGGAAGTAACCTGTGGAAGGAAGTCAGAGGGAGAGCTGGTAAAGCTCTCTTTCCAGCATGACTCGGACAGGAGAGGATTGGGTTGAATTTCCTGGTGTTTATCTGTCTAGGTTGTAGTTATTTCTCTCCTAAATAAACATCAATTCGGCCTATTTGTTTATCCTGATCCTTATTTAACATGTCCCGAGCCCCCTGAACATGGGTCTAAGCTAAATGTCCTGTGCCCAGTCTAAAGGGACTTCAGACAGTGGAATCAGGAAACATCCCTGTTGCTAAAAAGACTTTGGGGGGCTATCCCCATGGAGGTATAATGCATTAACCTTGAGAGCAGGAGAGATATTTTAGTCCCTACTTCAAATGACTTGAAAGATTTATATGACCTCTCCGGGAAGGCATCACCTTTATGTGTATAGTGTCCTTGGATGGGAGGGGAGAATGGTCGTGGCCTGAAAGTTGGGAGAGGGAAGAAGGAGGGTGGGGTGAGGTGAATGGAACTGGTTTGATATGTATAATTTTTTTTAAAAATTAAAAACATTAAAAAGATACCAAAGTAATTTTCAAAAATAAATTCTAATATTTTAATAATTTAAAATTTATACCTCTATTGACTTTGAAATATCACACTTCCAAAGAGAGAACATCACTTCCAGCACAAGTTCTAATCTTACTAGTAAAACTCACAGTAACCTATCAGGGAGGGGAGGGTGAAAACTGAAGGATCACAGATTTAGGAGCATCTGGCTACTAGAGTTCTTTCTCTACCTATTCTCAGACAAGCCATGTGCTCCCCTAGTCCTCACACTGCCTC